>NC_084608.1:31136783-31154283 GCF_033807715.1 Cololabis saira
CAAAAGTTTTGCTAATTTGAAAATAAAATTTGAACCTGAAAATTCAAGTTTTGATCATGAACTTATTTTTAGATGTGAAACTAAAAAAAAAGATCTGAAACTGAAAAAAAGATTTTTTTTTTCAGTTTCAGATCTTTTTTTCAGTTTCACATCTTTTTTTCAGTTTCACATCTTTTTTTCAGTTTCACATCTTTTTCTTTAGTTTCACATCTTTTTTTTCAGTTTCAGATCATTTTTTCAGTTTCAGATCTTTTTTTTCAGTTTCAGATCTTTTTTTTCAGTTTCAGATCTTTTTTTCAGTTTCAGATCTTTTTTTTCAGTTTCAGATCGTTTTCTTCAGTTTCACATCTTTTTTTTCAGTTTCAGATCTTTTCTTTAGTTTCACATCTTTTTTTTCAGTTTCAGATCTTTTTTTTCAGTTTCACATCTTTTTTCAGTTTCACATCTTTTTTTTTCAGTTTCACATCTTTTTTTCAGTTTCACATCTTTTTCTTCAGTTTCACATCTTTTTTTCCAGTTTCACATCTGAAACTGAAAAAAAGATCTGAAACTGAAAAAAAGATCTGAAACTGAAAAAAAAGATCTGAAACTGGAAAAAAAGATCTTTTTTTTTCAGTTTCAGATTTTTTTTTCAGTTTCAGATCTTTTTTTCAGTTTCACAGACTTTTGGCCCCGATCTGGCGTGGGGGGCGTGGCATCAACTGAGAGGGGCGTGGTATCATGAGTGACAGCAGAACAGAGAAGGCGGGGGACGTTCCTCAGTCCTGTTGCCTTCAGGAAACGTAGGTTGCAGAAGTTATCAGTAGAAGTTTGATTCAACACTGTATATACACCATATTCACGTGATTGGCAGTGGAAAAAACGGATATTAGTGACACATTTCTGTTTAAAAAGCTGTTTTAGACCGTACTTGGCACCAATCGCAGTATGAAAGCAATAAACTATGCTTAACTTCTGCAACCTACATTTCCAGAAGGCAACATGACTGAGGAACGTCCCCCGCCTTCTCTGTTCTGCTATCACTCATGATGCCACGCCCCTCTCAGTTGATGCCACGCCCCCTATGCCAGATCGGGGCCAAAAGTCTGAAACTGAAAAAAAAAATCTGAAACTGAAAAAAAAAGATGTGAAACTGAAAAAAAAGATGTGAAACTGAAAAAAAAGATGTGAAACTGAAAAACAAAGATCTGAAACTGAAAAAAAGATGTGAAACTGAAATACAAAGATCTGAAACTGAAATAAAAAGATCTGAAACTGAAATAAAAAGATCTGAAACTGAAAAAAAAAATTTAAACTGTAAAAAAATAAGTTCATGATCAAAATTTTCAGGTTCAAATTTTATTTTCAAATTAGCCAAACTTTTGGCCTTGATTTGGCTCCATATAGCTCTCCCGGCTGAAGTAAATATTGATTGAAATACTATTTATTCCCACTTCTGTGTGCAGATCCTCCATAAGGTGGACGTTGAGGCTGAGAGGTTGTGTAAGCCTGACGACTGTCCCCAGGACATCTACAACGTCATGCTGCAGTGCTGGAGCCCCAAACCCGAGGACAGGCCCACCTTCGTGGCTCTCAGAGACTTCCTGCTCGAGGTAGCCCAGTTCCAGATACAGGAGATGGGGAGCGAGTGAGCTGCTGTCTGGAGCGGATGAGTGAGAGAAAGAAAGGACGGAGGGATGGATGGATAGATGGGGAGAAAATGTTAAAAAGCACTGAAAAATCAATCATCACTGCTGTTTGCACTTTCAATGATATGAAGATCAGGGGCTAAAATACGCCAAGGTCTAAACCAGGGATCAGCAACCCGTGGCTCTAGAGCCGCATGCGGCTCTTTAGCGCTGCCCTAGTGGCTCCTGGAGCTTTTTCAAAAAAATGTTTGACCTTTTTTTTCCTTTTTTTCTCTTTTTTTTCCTTCTTTTTTTTTCTTTTTTTCTCTTTTTTTCCTTCCTTTTTTCTTTCCTTTTTAATCTCGACATTTCAACTTTTTTATTCTTGACATGTCGACTTTTTTCTCGACATTTCGACTTTTTTCTCAACATTTCGACTTTTTTCTCGACGTTTCGACTTTTTTCTCGAAATTGTACTTCAACATTAATCTCAACATTTCGACTTTTTTTTTGAAATTTTGACTTTTTTCTCAACATTTCGCCTTTTTTCTCGACATTTTACTGTATATCTTAATGTTACTCCCCTTCTCCCTTCCCCTTAGGAGATCTTTCACCTCCTACCAGGCCATTGCCTTAAATAAGAATGTATTCTTAGCAATTCTTGCCTGGTAAAATAAAGGTTTACTACTACTACTACTACTACATTTTGACTTTTTCTCAACATTTCGACTTTTTTCTCAACATTTCGACTTTTTTTCGACATTTCGACTTTTTTCTCAAAATTTCGACTTTTTTCTCGACATTTCGCCATTTGCCTTCATTCTAAGGCTGATACAAGACTCATTTTTTGCGGCTCCAGACATATGTTTTTTGTGTTTTTGGTCCAATATGGTTCTTTCAACATTTTGGTTTGCCGACCCCTGGTCTAAACTGATCCCTGCAGACATTATAGAAAACACATCATTGAGGAGACTTAAAATTAGTCCATTTACATTTGAAACTTTTTAGTAACTGTATTGATCGCTGCCAGCTGAGTGTATACAGCAGGTAACGTCAACAACAAGGCACCTGTGTATAAAATTGATGTAATAACTGATAAGAAACTCAAAGTGATTCATAAAAACTTTCATTAGAAGATGCTTTTTTTTTTACCACTGTTGCAAAATGCAACAGAAGGATTGGGCTGAACAGCGAGTGCTTATTTGTACCTGAAAACTGCTGATCACAGTACTGGTGTTTGTGTTTGTGCTCTGCAGAGCATGCCCACAGACATGAGGGCCCTGCAGGACTTCGAGGAGGAAGACAAACTCCAGATTAAAATGAACGATGTCATCACCATCATCGAGGGAAGGTCAGTGTTTTCTCCGATACCGACTGCTGGACTCTGTCCAGATCGTTAAATAAGTCTTTCCCTCTTTGCATCGTGTTCTTTCTCTTGTTAATGTACAGTTTTGTAAACTATTTTTATTTTGCATTTGATTTAATGTTTTGGTGCATCTGTGTCTATACGGTGGCCAAGACCCGCCATTGCTGAAAATAAAAGTAACGCTGCAAACAGAAACAAACGCTGCTGCAAATAAAATAAACGCTTAGCAAATAAAATAAACGCTGAAAACAAAAAGAAATGCCGCTGCAAATAAAATAAAAAAAACGACGCAAATAAAAAAGCCACAACGGAAGTGAATTACCGGGGACTATTTTTGCCGATGCACCGGTGTTGCATATTAAAAATTACACGTAGTGACGTTGAACACTAACCTTTTCACTTATTTTCTCATTTGTTCTTCTTCTTATTCCTCGCTCTTCTTCTTTCTTCCTTTTCACTTACGTCCTCTTCGTCTTCTTCTTCTCCTCTCACGTAAAAAACACCGGTGCATCAGCAAAAATAGTCCCCGGTAATTCACTTCCGTTGTGGCTTTCTTATTTGCGGCAGCGTTTCTTTATATTTGCAGCGTTTCTTTTATTTGCAGCAGCGTTTTTTTTTTATTTGCAGCGTTTATTTTATTTGCAAAGCGTTTATTTTATTTGCAGCGGCGTTTCATTTTATTTGCAGCGGCGTTTCATTTTATTTGCAGCGTTTCTTTAATTTTCAGCAATGGCGGGTCTCGGCCACCGTAGTGTCTGTATTTAATTACAGTATTGTGTTTTTAACAGCCTTGTTTGAATAAATATTTGGCATCATTGGCCTTGAATAATATTTACATATCGTTGTGATTGATTAAGCATCACGATGGTGCTGCTGATGTTTTACAACTCACGCAAGGTGACAAAATAACTAGGGTTTTTTTTGGTCTCGGTCTTGATCTTGGTCTTGGCCTTGACTTGGTCGGTCTTGGTCTTGATACTCTGACGCGCACACACACACATGCGTGAAAGCTGCAGTCAAGCAAACTGACTTAGGCCACGTTTACACAAGCCGGGTATTTACAAAAACGGATATTTCCCCCTCTACGTTTTGAAAAATCTCTTCATTTACACAAAACCGCATAAATATCTGTTAAGGTGCTATGAGCATCCAAACCTGCAGGGGGCAGTGTAACGAGAAGAAAAAGTCATGCTAGCCAATCAGAATCCTGGAAAAAAACATCAACAAATGACACGAGCTTTAACTTCCAGTTATTAATTTATTTATTTATTCTTTATTTCATTAATTGATAAAATAAAACAACAAACTATTTGATATAAACATAAACACAAACGTTCTTAAATTCTGAATGAAAGGGAGCAGAAAGAAGAAGAATCTTATTTAATCTGCCCCTTTAAGTTACTTCCAAGACGGAACGAGAGTCTTTCGTTTGGAGTGACAGAGAAGTGGAGTTACTTTTAAGTGTGACTTTAGAATATAAAACAGGTAAAATACAAGAAAATATTGACGGTGGCCAAACTAATTGTAAACACAGGTCGCAAACATGACGCTGGTGACGTTTCTGTTGCATAATGTGACGTTCTGAAGCCTAAATCTCTGTTTCCCTCTGTTTACAAGCAAACGTGAAAAGAGAGTTTTTTTAAATCTCCACTTTGGCCGGAGTTTTCAGAAATGATCATTTTTGGTGCATGAAAACACCACCGTTTTTGCTCTGTGTAAACGGGGCCTATATCTCTACTTCTATAGAGTTCTTGACACCTGCAGATGATCAGTTCATCAAGAGATCATTATTAGCAGCACCTGGCTGCAACTTATCCTCTTAAATCCTTTGGAAGCAGTCGTATAGTAGGGGATACTTAGTATTGCCTTCCATGATTATGTTTCGGCTTTGTTTTTGTGAATTAAACAGTCTGAGGTTGTGTTGGGACATGTGTTACTGCAGATTGAAGTTTATTCGTATGCAACAGATGAATGATTCCACTAGGGATGGGCGGTATGGACTAAAAAATGTATCACGATCATTTCTGGCATTTATCCTGATAACGATAAAAATGACGATAAAAAAAATACCAATTCAACTCCACCTTTGTAACTATAAATCTATCACCACATTCAGTCTTTGGAGCCAAAACACTGAACTAAAATATACTAAATACTACTAAACGTCATCAATGGGAATTTATCTTTCTTTCTTTCTTTCTTTCTTTCTTTCTTTCTTTCTTTCTTTCTGGCTCATTTCTCTTTCTTTCTTTCTTTCTTTCTTTCTTTCTTTCTTTCTTTCTTTCTTTCTTTCTTTCTTTCTTTCTTTCTTTCTTTCTTTCTTTCTTTCTTTCTTTCTTTCTTTCTTTCTTTCTTTCTTTCTTTCTTTCTTTCTTTCTTATCGTTTTTACCTCGAGATGACAAATTCTTACCGTGGGGAATTTTTTTGACGGTATATCGTGAACGGTAAAATATCTCCCATTCCTAGAATCCACTTCTTGAGGATGACCGGCTCATTATGTACTTACGATCCGTTTGGTCCTTTTTCATGTTCAGCGTGTGCTTTTCTGCAGCTGAGATTAAGATCCAGAGGACGGCGAGTGTAATTGTTTTCTGGGTTTCTGTCCCGTTTTCATGCCCGTCTGCTGGGGATGTTTGCAGGGCAGAGCACTACTGGTGGCGAGGTCAGAACCGGGGCACGCTGCGCGTGGGGCAGTTTCCCCGACACGTGGTGACGTCGGTCACCGGCCTGTCGGCCCAGGACATCAGTCGACCGCTGAAACACTCCTTCATCCACACCGGACACGGAGACACGGACCCCAACAGGAGCTGGGGGCACGCCGACCGCATCGACAGGTCAGCCAAACACTCAGGAACTTTAGGAAGCTTTCTGCACAAACTGCACACCATTCTACTTTATTGTTCATTGCAAATAGGTCCCAGGTTTCGTTTTGTTTTGTTTTAACTGAACTGGTCTCATGACGTAACCATGAACCTGCCAGTGGCAGACGGTTCAAAAGAACCAAGTTACCACGAATATCAACTGGTTTCTAACGTTTTATCACCTAAAGCAGTGGTTCCCAACCTTTTTTCCTTGTTCCCCCCCTACTTGTGTCTAAGACGAGCCGGGCCCCCCGACCCGTACGTACTAGCACCAAAACAGTAAAGTGACTCGATACAAATCTTTAATTTGGGCACCGTGTGGAAAGGCTCACCCTCAGTTTTGTGTGTCATTTCTGGATTTAAAACACACACACGGCGCACCGACAGAAAAGGTGCCGTCTACACACACATGGAGCGCCGCCTTACAACAACACACACACACACAAGCATACAAGTGTGCGTATTTAAAAATAGAGCGGGAGCAAAACTTAGTTTGATTGTACTTTATTTAAGTTATGACATTAATCAGTTGTCAGGACTCAGCGTGTCGGGGTTCATCCGAGCCTGATCGCGCTGCGAACGGGAGAAATGATCAGCGCTGCGACGGGCACGAGCCTATGAGGTGCCGTGAGGGACATAATTCTGAATTAGCGTTCATAAAAACATATGAAATCCAACTCTTTTACACACTATACTGAAAACCTCTCACACTCACGTGTGAAATCTCTCATACACACAGGTGAAATGCTCTTATAATTTCAAATGTATCCACTCACAGATACTACTGAAACGCTCTTACACAAACTAGTGAAATCTGCTCAGGTTGGGAGACACTGACCTAAAGTGAAGCAACATCTGTCCACATAGATTATTCAACTATATTTAGTTGTTCATCAACAGTTTGATCCTTTTGATTTTGGCTTATTCGGAGTAGTTTAAAGGGGAACTATTATGAAAAACAGGTTTGTTCTTGCTTTAACATATATAAAGTGGTCTCCCCTCAGCCTGCCAACTCAGAGAAGGAGGAAAGAAACCAGATTCTGCAGTGTCTGTACAGCCGCCCGGATGAGCCGTCCAGTCTGATGTGGATCTACGAGCCAATAAGATACAGCTCCCGTCGTTACGTAACGACGGGAGCGATGCGTGAAACCACGCCCACAACTAACTCCGCCGGCCGGAGCTTCCGCCATTTTTCCATAGTGGTGTATCGTGTCATTCAGGCAGCCAATCAGCACAGAGCCTCATTATCATAGCCCCGCCCACTCAGAATCCTGCATAGATAATGAGGTTAGATAATGGGAAGATAAAGACATGGCTCAGAGGCTGAACTTCTAATTTATTTAGCAAAAACAATCAAAAACTTGTTTTTAAGACATTCAAGGCCTGTTTAAAATAGATATTACATGCCATAATAGGTCTCCTTTAAGCATTAAACAGTAACTTTTTATTTCTGTGGTACACAACATTTTAAACTAAACAGCTGAATGTACTCAATAATTTGTCTTCTTGCAGAAGCCGCCAGTGAAGAGAAGCAGAATTGGCAGGAATATCATCAAAAGTTCTCCGTTTAGTTAAAAACCCTAATGCAGTTTGAAGGTTTTAGTCTTTAGCGCAGGTGTGTCAGGTTCTATTCCCTCCCGGGCCTCATCAGCGCTAGTTCCTGTCAAAGGGCCAGTTATTCAGCACCCGCGGGGCATAATGTCTATAATAATGTCTACTTTTTATCATATTACATCACTCCCCCTGAAGCACGGTGAGATGTGCTGGATCATTGTTGTCAGTTAACCGCTAATGCAAATGCTGCATAACTGGCTGCTCCCTCACACATAAACTCTAGTGTCACATTTGTTATGTTTGTGGTCAGGAACAATCTTTTCATATTCATTCAGCAAACACTGGTTTAAAAAAGCATCATAAAAACAGCCTTGATACAGCTGCTTTCTCTGCTACATCAGAGTCTCGACTCTTGCAAACAGATTGTGCTGAAAACGCAGGCTGCTTTTTAATTTTCTAACCTTTTGCTGCTTTTCTCAGTGGCTGATGTTTGCATATTTACTTCACTTATACTGTATTCTTTGAACACGTCCCCTATCCTGCAGAACTAGCAAACAGACTGTGCTTTTTCCATTAAGCAGAAACATGTTTTTGCCTCCTATATCTCCTTAAACTGACTTTCGTTTGCTTTTTCTTGCAAGAAAGATGGCATCATGGTGTAACATAACTGTTATGAACTATGCATGTGTCTAAATCGGTGTAAAACTGTATTATAATTGTATTTGTTTATCGTTGTAGGCCAGATAAGATGAGGTGGAGGACTAGGCCTTGGAATTGACATAATTCCTCCAAAAGAACAAGTTATACATGTTGTTGAGGAAAGAGCTTCTGAGCTGAACTTGAATGTTTTGTTCAGCGCTGCATTTACTGCAGATCTCCACCGGGGGGCAGCAGAGCTTTGCATATACTTGATCAGATCATGTATGGAGTAAGATAACTTCCAAAAAGATGTGTCCATGTTATAACTATTCGTATTCGTAATGATAAACATTTGTCTGTAAATAAAAAGTTGTACCCAAAATTCTGCTGTCACACACACGAGTCTGATAAATTATTAGGGTTAGGATTGTTTTTATGTGAGTATGAATCTAAAAGCTGTGAGTGCAAAGTCTTGTGAATACAACTCTAATTTCTACGACTACGAGTCTTCACTGTGAACACGAATTCAAGTTTATGGGTACGAGTCGAAAAACTGTTGTAATGACGTCACAGGCAGAAACAGCATAGACATATAAACGTAGACGCCCCATCGAGTGCTGAGCCAGCTGCCACATCCAATATGGCGTCAACGTCGCCGCCATATTGGATGTGGCAAGACTGCGCTGTAAACTAGTAAGTAAATGGACTTATTTTCATAAAGCGCCTTTCTACAAAGAAATGTACGTTTTACGTCTCATTTATTAATTCACACACGCACTAATATACTTGGGAAACAGTTAGGCACCAAATATAATATATTTAATTTTCTCAGATGGAAAATATAAGAACTTTATTGATCCCACATAGGAGTAATTCATGTTATATCAGCTATAGAGAACAAGGTAGTGCCGAAAAACAATATATATCCCCCACACAAAAATAAGAAAAAATATAGAAAAATAGATAAAAAAAAAACAAATTTAAAATTTTTCAAATAACAAAATAACATATTTGAACCATTTTTCAGACAATAAAATAACATTTGAACCATTTTTCAGACAATAAAATAATTGAAAAAATCTGAAAAGTAGTTATATGTTATTTTGTTACTTGAAAATTTAAAAATATGTTTTGTTGGTGAGAAAATAATGTTTCTCTATTTTTCTTATGTCTATGCTGTGAATTGCCTGTGACGTCATTTCAACAGTTTTTCAACTCGTACCCATAAACTTGAATTCGTGTTCACAGTGAAGACTCATAGTCGTAGAAATTAGAGTTGTATTCACAAGACTTTGCACTCACAGCTTTTAGATTCATACTCACATAAAAACAAGCCTGCACACAGCAGCAGAAAAGAAGCATTGATACGCAAGCCCTGTTAAATATCTGTGTACAGGACGGTCTCAGAAAATTTGAATATTGTGATTTTCTGTAATGCAATTACAAAAACAAAAATGTCATACATTCTGGATGAATTACAAATCAACTGAAATATTGCAAGCCTTTTATTATTTTAATATTGCTGATCATGGCTTACAGCTTAAGAAAACTCAAGTATCCTCAAATATCTAAAAAAATTAGAATATTCTGGGAATCTTAATCTTAAACTGTAAGCCATAATCAGCAATATTAAAATAATAAAAGGCTTGCAATATTTCAGTTGATTTGTAATGAATCCAGAATGTATGACATTTTTGTTTTTTTAATTGCATTACAGAAAATAAAGAACTTTATCACAATATTCTAATTTTCTGAGACAGTCCTGTACATTGGAGGTTATGACAAGAAGACTGCGACGTATTTAAATATGTATGTTTAAATATTTGATTCAGTCTGTCTGTGCAAATTGATGACATTAAAGTGGATCTCTGTCTCCCTTCAGTCTGTATTTGGGGAACCCCATGGACCCTCCAGATGTTCTGGGGGTTGATTCCAACGCTGCCAGGCCCACCAAACTCCCCAACCGTGCAAAGAGTAAATGCTCTCATTCCTTTCACTGTGTCTATGTAGAAAGTTCATACAGTTTGTAAGCTAAATGTTCAAATGTGTCCCGAACAGAGCAGCCACCTCCCCGTCCACCCCAGCCTGCCATTCTCCTCAAGAGTGAGTTTCTCCTCCTCTCTGCTCTCAGCGATGTTTCCGTAGTGGCCTAAAGCTCGTCTATCCTAACGCCGGTGTTTGCATCCCCCTCCAGAGCCGCTGTACGACCTGGTGATGGATGATTACGATGACGAGGAGGACGCCAGCTCTTCGTTTGGGCTGAAGAAGCTGGGGGCGTCGCTGGGCCTGAAGCTCCGGCCGTGGGAGGGGGCCGGCTTTCACTCAGACAGGAGTGAGGTGTCGCTCATCGACTTCACCGACGACAGCTTCAGCTCCACCACGCCCTCGCCGCTCACAGAGAAACTGGACGAGGACACTCTGAAGGTAAGGTGGTTTAGTCACACCACACAATATCACTCAATATTATGTTTCTTTATTGGGGAGTCGATGTAATGCATATTACACAATAACATTTTTTAAAGGATTCCACAGAATACCCCGTTTTATATTTTACCACACACACACAAAACAAAAAAAAAAACACAAAAAAAACCCCAAAAAAAACAACTAAAATAAATAAGGATACAAAACTTAACATAACAAACCCCCCCTGACTGAAGACAATAATAGGAAAAATAAAGTAATAAGATAAAATACAGGACACTTGTTCCGGCCCTTTTTTTTCTTTTTTTTTCCTTTTTTTCTTCTTTTTCTTTTTTCATCTTTTTTTCTTTTTCTTCTTTTTCTTTTTTTCCATTTTTTCTCTTTTTTTCCTTTTTTTCCTTTTTTTCGTCCTTTTTCCTTTCCTTTTTAATCTCGACATTTTGACTTTTTTCTCGACATTTCGACTTTTTTCTCAACATTTTGACTTTTTTCTCAACATTTTGACTTTTTTCTCAACATTTCTCAACAACAAAAAAAAATAATAAAAATAAAATAAAATAAATTTAAAAAAAAAGAATGAAATAAGATAAATAAATAAAAATTAAAATAAACAGACATAAGAGGAACCCTAAAAAAATAGACATGGTTAGCAATATCATACTTTCCTATAATTAAATTAAATCAAATTAAATTAATCTTCTAAGGATGCCAAAGAATTAACAAAAGAAAGAATATGTTCCCAAATATAAGAAAACCTATCAGAGCAACCCCTAATACCGTATTTAATTTTCTCTAGATATAAAAAGGACATCAGGGGCCTCATGTACAAAGACTTGCGTGGATTTCCTACTGAAACATGGCGTACGCTTAAATCCAGAAAATGTCCTACGCACAAAAAAATCCAGATGTATGAAACTGTGCGTAGACATGAATCCAAGCACATTTCCTTTGTACATCCCAATCAACGTGGAATTGAGCGCACATGTAGGAGTACCAGACTCCTCCCTGTCCACGCCCCCATTTAAATATGCAAATGTATTTAAATAGGCCCTCGAGGGCCGGTTTCCCTGTTTAATTGCACCATGATACAAGGAGCTGTGTCATCAACAGAACTATCCAGACTTTGATGACAAGCTGGTGACGATCATTAATTAGAATCAGGTGTTAAAGCAGTGAAACATCTAAAACATGCAGGACAACGGTCCTTCTAGGATTCAGTTTGACACCTGTGACATATTTTTTTATTTTTTTTAATATTCTTTATTTCATTCAAAAAATAAAATAATTCAATACAAATACAAATGTTCTTAACTCGTGAATGAAAAGCAAGCAGAAAGAAGAAGAATCTTATCTGATCTGCCCCTTTTTTCAAGAAATAACTTCACAAATATCATAAATTAATCATATAATCTGTACATTAATGGAATGAAAATGCTTCCTGTTAACGTACACATATTCATCCAGTGATGGTGCTTTTATAGCAATGTGTGTGCAGTCGATAGCTCCGATTACATTAGGAAAACCGGCTAAATATTCTTTCTCTTCTTACTGCGCCATTTGTGATATCTTCTAACACTGCCAAAGCTGCCATTGTTGTTACCGGTATTTCTGCACCACTTTGCTTTTATATCCACTCGTGTAATTGCAGACATGTGAATGTGTTAATTGTTCATCAGTGTGTCTCTGATGTGCACATCACTCTGAGGGCTAATTGTTTTCACATTATTAACAGTTTCCCAGCATCACCACTAAGTGTCGCCAACGGACCAATAGCTGTGGAAACGTGCGTACGCCAGCCATGAAGTTGGCGTCGGGCACCGCACATTTCCACGGTCATTTCACTCTTGATACATCTGAACGTTTGCGTGGAAAAGGGCGTACGCAATGTTTTTGTGCGTACGCACGCTTTGTACATGAGGCCCCTGGTCTTTCAATATCAGTCAATATTGACTGAAACTGGGACTCCGGACCCACAGATGATGGTTTTATCACATTAATGCATCAAAGTTGGTGCTGTTTCACCCCCCGCTGGCTGGAAAACCATGTCACCTGACCTCGTCTGAGCTGCTCAGCAAAAGGAGCCCAAAGTGCCCTTGGTTGTTTTTCCTGTTTTATCTTTGTGTATTTTTTTTTTATGACTAGAGCACACACAGCTTTACACAAACAGCCTCAGATGTTCTTGTTTGTTTGAATAATTTCTCTCTGAAAGGTTGTAAAAGATGACAAATATTACTCCACCAGGGACCAGCATGTTTATGCCAAGTCACGGCAAGAATTTCTGGCTGGGTGTTTACCTAATCTGTCACAGTGACCATCAATTCAGACCATAATTATGCTGCCTGCGCCGAGTTTAGGAAAGAGGAGGAGGATCTCTGAACTGCTTCAGTTTAAAGGGAGGATAAGTCATGTCTGGAACAAAACATCAAGAAAACAGAGAGAGAGAGCTCCTCCCTCCAGGGTTCCCCAAGAAAACCTCCCCCATCACAAGCTCTCTAAACCCTCCCTGACTTCATATGAGCGAGAGCGACGCCCCCTGCTGCTGGGGATTGGCTACAGCCGTGTTTTCTGTGTCTACAGTTTACAAAGCCAGGAGGGTATTCCAGGAAGTGGGTTTTGTGAAAACTCTGAGTTTGTTAAAGGGAACCCTGGCTATTAAGACATGCAGGTCTTAAAAGATAAATGTTGGTATCAATTATAACAATGTGATATAAAAAACCTTGTTGATGTCTTCGTTTTTATAAAATTTGAAAATATAATTTGACTCGTAGGTCGCCATTGTTGTTTACACCGCAATGCATTCTGGGTAGTCACGTCAGACGGTGGCTCCTGCTAGCCCCCCCGTACACTGTTTTGACACCCAGAAACAGATGAAAACACAGCTAAACAGGTGACGGCGCAACAGAAACACAGATGAAAATGCAGCTAAAAACATTAAGATGACGGCGCACCTACAAAAAAGTTACAGCACCATAAAGCATGAACTATAAAAACACCATAAAACTCAGACAGACTAACCGACCACACGTTTCAACTAGCAGATAGCCGATGCTACAATAAAAACCCCAGCCAGATCTGGCGTCATTAAATTAAATAAAGATGTTCTTGCCTATTTGACGCGAAGTCTGCGCCTCCCGTTTCGTCAAAGTCCCGGGCCAGTCCCCTCAGCCTCTGGTCTGTTATTAAACGGTGGACCCAGCACCGAGGCCGGTTTAGGGGGGCGGCAGGGGTGGGCTATGCCCACCCAAACGTGCATCCTGCCCACCGGCGTCTCCATCCCGGCGAGAGTGGAGAGAGGGTGGCGGTGCGCTGCAGGCTCTAGAGCCACGGCTACGCCGTCTACGCCCTAGCCTACGCCGTAGCTGTCACCCGCCACCCGCTCTCCGCCGGGTCAACCTGCTCCGTCGTCCCGGGGGAGAAACCTGCAGCTCTGTTGAGAATTACGCTGGCTGAAATAAATAATTTAGGAAGATAAATGTTGGTTTAATAGATGAAATCTATCAGTTGTAGCTATGCCTGTTCCGGATATTTAGAGATTTCTACCTGCCGGCTCCGGAGCTGATTTATGGGTCGGCGTTAAATCGACGCAGAGCCTACGACGTAGGTTACATAACCTACGTCGTAGGCTCTGCGTTGGTGTAACGCGGAACCATGAATCCCTTTATTCTGGCATTATCTTCGGCAAACGGGAAAACTAGTGATTATATACATTCACTGAGTGAATATCATGAAAGTAAAATATATATTTCTCGCTAGAAATGTAATCAAAACGCATTTTTATGCAGAAACTAACTCAAAATATTGATTTTATTCACTAAAAAATAAGAAATGTCCGCCATGTTTTTTTTTTGGATTCAGTCCGCAAATGACGATGAAAAGCATTCTGGGAAATTTTTATAGCCCCTCGGTCGCGAAGTCAGCATGTAAAATCCCTTGATGTGAAGGGCTAGATTCATAACCACTCGCCCTCGTTATGCCCACTCCTCCTAGGTGAAAAGAAGAATTGGGACACCACTACCTTCAAGGGAACGCGCAAAATCTAGGGGAAGGGATGAAAACGAGGGGTAGGGGGAGTATTGGGACAGGGCCTAAGTCAACTCAGAGTTCAGGTTTAGACTCAGAGTTTGTTGAACCTGCTTTCTGGAATACCCCCCAGGGCTATAAATGAAAAGACTCTTTCACAGTGGACTCAGGAGATATAGATATCGTTTACCCTTCCTTTAATGCTAAACTAGCCTGGTCGCCGCAGCAAATCATCCATCTCCATCTAACCCTGTCCTCCACATTCATCTAACTCCATGTTCTCCTTCACTACATCCATAAATCTCCTCTTTGGTTCCTCAGACTTCCTTCCTGGCATTTCTAACCTCCTCATTCCTCCACCGATACATTCCCTCCCCCTCCTCCGACGTGTCCAGACCGTCTCAGTCTGGCCTCTCTGACTTTCTCTCCACATCAAACATGTGTGGTACCTCTGATGTTCTCCTTCCTCGTCCCGTTCATCCTGGTGTCTCCCACAGAGAGAAGCTCAGCGTCGTAACCTTTGCTGTTCTACATCTGTCTTTCCCTCAGTGCCCGGTCTCCACATTTGTCGTACACATCGCTGGTCTCACCACCATCTTGTTCACCTTTCCTTTCATCCTTGCCGATGCTCTTTTATCACACATCACTTCCATCCGCTCCGGCCCGCTTGAGCAGAAGAAAATATTGCATCTGTCGTACTTTTTATTTGGCATGAAACCATACTGCCGTTCGTAAAAATGCGCACTTCTGCACTTCTAGCTTCCCCAGCTCTTTACCGTAACTTCACTGTACGGCTCATCAACTTTATTCCTCTGTAGCTGCCACAACTCGTCTCCATAGTCCTTAAAAACTGGCACCAGCACACGTGTCCTTCACTCTTCAGGCATCCTCTCACTCTCCAACAGCTTGTTGGAAGTCCAGGTGAAAAACTCTGCTGCCACCTCTCCTGGACTCTTCCATACCTGCACAGGTGGTTTTTACCGATGATACTGCCGCTTTGTGTTGATTCTCTTGCTTTGAATGTTGTAGCACTTTGAGATTCATTGAATGTAAAGTGCATTATAAATTAAATTCATTATAATTATTATTATCGTGGCTCGTTAGTTGATCATATTTAGACTAGGGCTGCAGCTATCAAATATTTAGTAATCGAGTATTCTACTGAAAATTCCATTGATTAATCGAGTAATTGGATAAAACATATTTTTGTTTAGTTAAAGAGCAATTATAAATATACATAAGATGTTAGATGTTAATGGACATTACTAAGACTAAATAATATAATACAGTAGGTTCATGGCTGTGCATTTAAAAACCCTGAACTTACACCAGTCGACCAAATTCACTGCCTTCACTCAAAAAACTAAGGCTTTTACCAAGAAATGTTCTTATTTCTAACCTAAAAATGCCATTACACCTGATAACACACATCACTTAAAAGATTAGGTGTTTTTCCCACGTGTTTCAATTGAACTTTCATTTGTGTCAACCAAATTTTAAGTTCTAGTTTTAAGATAAAGTATAAGATTTTGAGTTTTGGCAGTGTTCAAAATAAAATTATGAGACCTGCTGTATTGGAGCACATTAGGCACCAGTGCTGCTTTTTTATCCATGAATGACTACAGAGCTAAAATTGAAAACTACCCAGTTAGCTTTATTACGTTTTTATTTTTCTGACATTTTCTGGCTTTTCTTTTAGTTAAAACTGTAGCGGGAACAGATGTTTAGAGGAATGTATGTACCGGGATAGAGGGGGAACATATAGGAGAACGGACCAGAAGAATTGTGTGGATTAAAAATAAAAGTTAAGCACTGAGCTACATGTGTCTCCCGTCTGGGCCATTGCAGACTGCCTGAGCATGGCATGTTACAAAAACCAAACATATCCGCCGCCGCCTACAGCGCATTGTGCCGCATTAAATGTAGTCCGGGCGAAACACCTGCTTTGAGCTGCAAAATTAAACGATTCCTCGATAATTACTCGAATTATTCGAGGAATTGTTTCAGCCCTAGTTTAGACCTCTCTTGGAGGATAGGAGTTCTGTCTGGGCAGGTGCTGCCACCTGCAAGGGGACGGCGAAGACAGGCGTGTTTGTTGCCGGCTTTCTTTGTTGCCTCTGCTTGTCATTTACATATTATACACATTTCTAATAATCAGCAAAGAATAAAAACATACTCTATACATCTTCACATAAGGCCTCTACTACAGCATATATATGTCTTATATAAAATATATAGAGAAAGAGTTTAGTTACTGAATATAAATAATTACATTTAGCTGACACTTTAGCATAAACCAAATACATTAATTTAATAATAAGATACTGATACTTGTCAGTTTTGTTGGTCCTTTTTGTGAACCATAGTAGCAAAAAAAGTCTTTAAAAAAATAAAATAACGTGACTGTGAAATACTGCGGTATAATGTACTAATACCGTTACCGAGCCGTGCAGTAGAATCCCACTCCGTTACATTTATAGTGAAGTGTTTCCACCAGCAGGTGATAGAGACGTCTGCCGGCTGCCACAATACAACCAAAAATAATACAACCAAAACAATACAGTAACCCACTGTGGGGTTAGATCTTCACAGTATACAAATAGGAAAGAAACATTCAAAGCTGAAGCAGATATTAAGTATTACAGATACACCATCATTAGCTCGGGCCATAGCTGCTTCTCATCAGTGGAATAATCCTCCAACTGGACCTCTGTGGTGACCATTTAATGGACTGCTATAACACGAAGCTTGCTGATAAACTCGGGGAGGCACGACCACGTCACACCGGTCCTCTATTCTTTACTGTCTCCCGCTGAATTTAGACTTCAAGCTCTTGTTGTTTGTTTTTAAGTGGTATAAATGGCTTCACTCCCTCATAGCTCTGCGACCAGCAGAATTCTGTGTTCAGGGGGCAAACTTTTGTTAAAGGTTCCACAGACGAGGGTGAAAAAGTGCTACACTACAGTAGCTGGTCCTAAACTCTCACGGTCAGATCCAAATTAATGACCTACACTGCAAAAACTCAAAA
>NC_084608.1:31159283-31221783 GCF_033807715.1 Cololabis saira
GTGCCGGGCAGGAGCGAGTCCCAGTCGGCGGACCTTTTCCAGGAGCTGCAGAGGGAGGTAGCGAAGCTCCGGCCACCGCTTGCAAACTCAGAAACCTGCTCCACGTCTTTAATAATTAACACTAGATAACACGCTTCCTCTTTTTTTTTTCCTTCTTCCGACGAAATGAGGGCCTTTTTTCCCCCTAAACGTGCCCCAAAAGTCACCAAATTTTGCACACAAGCCAGGCCTGGAGAAAAATGTGATTTTTAATGGTTTGTATTAATGGGCGTGGCAAAATGGCTCAACAGCGCCCCCTAAAAACTTTGTGCCTCAAGCCCCACAATACGGTTTGACGTACATGCACGAAAATCGCTACACACCTGTATCATGGGACAACTTAAAGAAAAGTCTCTTGGCGCTAGGGATGGGTGGTATGGACTAAAAAATGTATCACGATAATTTCTGGCATTGATCCCGATAACGATAAAAATGACGATAAAAAAAATACCAATTCAACTCCACCTTTGTAACTATAAATCTATCTCGCTCTCAGATCCGCCATGTTTGTTACACAAAAACGTCATCATCAAAATTTCCTTTCTTTCTTTCTTTCTTTCTTTCTTTCTTTCTTTCTTTCTTTCTTTCTTTCTTTCTTTCTTTCTTTCTTTCTTTCTTTCTTTCTTTCTTTCTTTCTTTCTTTCTTTCTTTCTTTTTCCCTTCCTTCCTTCTTTCCTTCCACTCTCTCCTTCCTTCTTCCCTTCCTTATTTTCACCCTTCCTTCCTTCCTTCCTTCCTTCCTTCCTTCCTTCCTTCCTTCCTTCCTTCCTTCCTTCCTTCCTTCCTTCCTTCCTTCCTTCCTTCCTTCCTTCCTTCCTTTCCTTCAAAAAATCAGCTTTACACAAAAACTTCATCAACGGGAATTTATCGTTTTTACCGTGAGATGACAAATTCTTATCGTGAGGAATTTTTTTGACGGTATATCGTGAACGGTAAAATATCACCCATTCCTACTTGGCGCCATGGCTGAAGCCGAACAGGAAGTCGGCCATTTTGAATTAATCGTGTAATTTTGGCGCAATTTATGCCATTCCTTTGGCCGTTTCTTTGCCTGTAACGTGCACCCAGGTGTGTTATACATCAAAATGTGCGTCTCGATCCTGCGACGATACGCATTACTTTTCTCAGTCAAAAGCGTTACCGTGGCAACGATAAACGCCAAAAAGCGCGCCCCCCCTTCATCTGATTGGTCCATATTTGATAGTTCCGATTTTCTGCTATAACTTTTGAATGGTTTGACATATAGACTCGTGGGTGGTGTCATCGGACTCGGTTTTGAGTCCTTGAACAAAATTGGTGCAAATTAGTCCCGCCCCTTCTTCTGATTGGTCGATATCTAATAGTTCTTACTTTCTGCCATAACTTTTGAATGGTTTGATATAGAGAGTCGTGGGTGGTGTCATCCACTAAAGACCTGAAGAATCTACATGCAAGTCATACAAGCTTCCACTGCAGCCTGAACGTGCACAAGGGTGCGAGGGCCCGTTCATCGCTTAATTCTTATTATTTCTGCTGACAGGTGATGGTGAAGCTTCAGGTTCCCATGGCAACAGGCCGCTCCCTCCCCTCCTCGCCCACCCCGATGCCCCTGGTTCCTCTGGGCCCTCACAGACAGATCTACCTACCCCCCCCCTCCCCTTCGTCCACCCCTTCTTCCTTCCTGTCCTGCGTGGAGGATCGGCCGGTGCTGCCCCCCCGCAGCCCCGTCCCGCCGATGCGTCCATCCAAATACAACGTCTCCACCCGCAGCGTCCACCAGCAGGCGCGCTCCAGCTCCGTCTCCCTGGGCGACGAGGACGACGCCCCTCCCCAGATCCCCCCCAGAGACCACCCCTTCTCCCAGCCCGGCTCCCGCTCCTCGTCTCCCCTCCCCGCGCTGCCCCAGCTCTCCTCCGCCCCCGTGATCCTGCCGCCGCCTCCCCTCTCCGTGTCGCCGCGGCGGACCGCCGGCCTCCTGGGGCCACTCCTGACCACCAACTCCTCGTACTCCGCCTCCACGAATCCAGCAACGTCACGACCGTCGCGGTTTGGAGCCGCAGGTTCCTCCTACTCCTCCACTTCATTACTGGAACCGCTCCCCTTTCGAGAGGGGCGGGGCCTCTCCTCACTGATTGACAGCTCTCAGAGCCCGGCTCCCATCCCCCTGCCAGAGAGACCAGCTTTCCTGGAGAGGTGAGTCTCTTGTGTTGTCGTTTCAGCATTTCTACTGAATTTATTAATGAGTGAATTAACAATCAAGTTTCAAGTTTATTTGAGATACATCATTGCATAACAATATGAACAGTGTTGGGTGTAACGCGGTACAAAGTAACGCGTTACTGTAACGAGATTACATTCGCCAGTAACGCAGTAATGTACCGCGTTACAGTTGTAATTTGGGTAATCACATTATAGTTACTCTAAGACAAAAAACATTACGTTACTGTAGTTACTTTAAGCTTTTCAGCTACATGTAGAACGGGAGAACAGAAAAGAAAATCAAACTTGCCTTTCATGCGTCTTCACGCGTTGCGCAACACACGATTTTACGAATAAACATTTGTGCGATCTGGGCACTGCAGTAATAAGGTTCCAACTACAGGACTGTCTCAGAAAATTAGAATATTGTGATAAAGTTCTTTATTTTCTGTAATGCAATTTAAAAAAACAAAAATGTCATACATTATGGATTCATTACAAATCAACTGAAATATTGCAAGCCTTTTATTATTTTAATATTGATGATTATGGTTTACAGTTTAAGATTAAGATTCCCAGAATATTCTAATTTTTTGAGATAGGATATTTGAGTTTTCTTAAGCTGTAAGCCATGATCAGCAATATTAAAATAATAAAAGGCTTGCAATATTTCAGTTGATTTGTAATGAATCCAGAATGTATGACATTTTTCTTTTTGTAATTGCATTACAGAAAATCACAATATTCAGATTTTCTGAGTAATCCAAAAGTAATGTAACTAGTAATGTAACTAGTTACTTTCAGCAACCAGTAACTAAGTAGTGTAAGGGATTACTTTTTTTTAAAGTAACTAGTTATATGTAATGGATTACTTTTTTTGAGCAACTACCCCAACACTGAATATGAATAATTATGTTTCTTACACTTTGACACAAGAGGACCCCTCTATTTAGAAAAAAAATTAAAAAAAAATAAATATCAACTGTAAGACAATGCTAAAAAAGTTTGTTTTACTTCTGATGAAGCTTGTACGCTCTCGGGAGGAACGACATCTGGTGCCTTTTTGTGTGACTCACAGGTTGTGTGAGTGTCCTCCCATTGCGTAGTGTGTAGCGACTTGTATTTGCAGACAGGCTCTGGATCATTGGGCTGGTCCCTTCTCTCAGTAGCCGATGGAATTCCCTTAAGGTGCCTCCTCTCTCCTCACCTCCAGAGTGGGGAAGGAGTTAGTCGGTGTCCCTATGATACGGCAATCTTGTTGTTTGGAGTAAATATGTAAATAGGGAGGTTTTGATAAATCTATTGCAAACACAGTTTTGGGCGTAAACAAATATGAGGCAGGAGGGACTCGTGTTTGGGGTGTTTTTAATCTGAAGATTCCAGAAAACAAATAAAACAGCAAAACAAAAGGAAATGGGTTGAATGAAGGTGTGACCAGGGACTTCACAAGTGGGAGTTGAGGAAACTTCACCTCCAGCGTCACACAGGTTGTGTTTTACAAATGTTGACGTTTTTCTGGTCTGGTGCCATCAAGACGTTGCTGCAAGCAGATTTGATCCCTCTTAACGCAACTCACAACTCACAGCTCAGCAAAATCTGCTGAATTAATTTCAAGAAGAAATCGGGACCTCGGAGTGTCAGATGGAGAGAATTGTGACGGAGACTGAATGATTATCTGTCTGGCCGGCTTCAGCCAAGATAACAGGAGTTAAGTGGCAGTGAGTCCTTTAGGTCAATTAAATCTCCAACTAAAGAGAAAAACAACTGTTTGAATCGTTTGAATCATGCAAAGATGCTTAATTGGTAGGAAGGCGTTTATTTTCCGCATTATTTTTTTTAAATCACCAGTCTTCTTAAATGAAGTATAGAAATAGCCAAATTAACTAATAAGTAAATCCTCAAATCCTACAAGATCACTTAATATCCAGCTGCATCAGTGCAGGATGATTAAGATTTATTAAATGTTTTATATTTTCCCATGCACACTCACACACACTTATTTTTTTGTCTTTATTCTTTATTATTTATATATTATATATATTTTTAATATATAATATATAATTATTAGTTTGCCATCACTTTTGTGTAGTTATACTTTTTGTTTTTGTATGTTAATCTTGTGTTCTTTATAACACATGAAATTTTAATATCTTCGGTGGAGGCTTCAAATAAGCCCATTGGGCTTTTTGCCTCTTCCTGCACCTATAGTATTTATATTTGATATTTCCTGTATATTTTTAAAACTGTGCAAAACAATAAACTAAACTAAAAACTAAACTAAAGCTAAACTAGCCCTGGAGGAGCTGCATAGCTACAGTAAATGCCCATCCAGAGGGAGCGATGATCGTGGCAGGGGACTTAAAGGGGACCTATTATGGAATCTAATACCTATTTTAAACAGGCCTTGAATGTCTTAAAAACAGGCTTTTGATTGTTTTTGCTAAATAAATTAGACATTCAGCCTCTAAACCATGTCTTTATCTTCCCATTCTCTAACCTCATTATCTATGCAGGATTCTGAGTGGGCGGGGCTATGATAATGAGGCTCTGTGCTGATTGGCTGCCTGAATGACGCGATACACCGCTACGGAAAAATAGCAGAAGCTCCGGCTGATGGAGTTACACCGTGTCAAAACTGCATGCGATGCGAGCGAGCGTCAGCGACAAAATCAATTCCATTGCTTTATTTTCTATTGGACTGTCCTAACTGGCCGCGAGCGACGCAGCGCTGCGCAGCGCACCGTTTTGAGCTGAACATTTGTCAGACGCCCTGCTTCTATTTTCTTCCTGTCGCTCGCGTTGAAAGCCGGTTGAAAGCGCTGTAGGAAACAGTCATGATGAGGAACGGCTGATCCAGTTAGTTGAAATGAGAAGTTATCTCTATGATTCTTCCTCATTTCACTACAAAAACCTCAATAAAGTGGCAGCTGCTGGAGGGAGATGGACAGAGAGCGTCCGATGTCACGCAGTGCTACGCGATAGTCGGACGCTTGCATGCAGTTACACAGTTTTATAGTTGTGGGCGGGGTTTGCATTTTGGTTACGTAACAAAAATCACAGAATCTTAACGGCTCGTAGATCCACATCACACGGCTCATCCGGGCGGCTGTACAGACACTGCAGAATTTAGTTGCTTTCCTCCTTCTCTGAGTTGGCAGGCTGAGGGGAGACCACTTTATATATGTTAAAGCAAGAGAAAACCTGTTTTTCATAATAGGTCCCCTCTAAAGGAACCTACTAGGCTTCAACAGCCCCACGTCTCCCTGCTGACGACGTCAGCTTGCAGACCAGCAGGCTGCAGGAGCAGACCCGCCAAAAACCCTGCACAGGTCTGGAGTGAGGAGGCCACCGATCTCTGCAACTGTTCTGAGGTCACTGGGGTCTGGGATGGGACTGTCAGTGTTCACTGTACACCGTGGTACAGCCGCTGCACAGCAGAGCAAAGAGATCTGTCCCAGGTGGTGCAGAGGATTGTGGGAGCTGAGCTCCCGGACTTGTGTACGCTGAACTCGTGCAGAGAACAGTTGAAGCCATCTGCATAGACAGCAGCCACCTGGACATTCCCTGTTTGCACCACTGCCATCGGGGAAAAGCTACGGAAATCAAAACAAGGACTAACAGGCGGAGAAACAGTTTTTCTCCTCATCCTGCCATCTTATCCATCTCATCCATTTCCTAGTACAATAACACTGTTCACACTGTTACAACTGCTACCAACCAGAGTTATTATCGTTCACGAAAACGAACGAAATAACGAAAACTAAAATTGAAAAAACTATTTCGTTAACTGAACTAAATAAAAACGAAAATTAAAAGACAAAAACGATAACTAACTGAAATATATTGCGTGTTTAGAAAACTAACTAAAACGAACTGAAATTATAGATATAATTTCCTCCGTTTTCGTCCCTGCCAATATAAGACTCTTGTTATGATCAATTTATTCCCCTCTGGCCGTTTATCTCCAACTGGCAGCTACGGCACCTGAACGCCTCACGGCCCGTGAGGTCAAAACTAAAACTAAAACTAAAACTAAGCATTTTTGAAAATATAAAAACTAATAAAAACTAGCGAACCCACACTAAAAACTAATTAAAACTAACTGAATTGAAGGAGAAAAAGTCAAAATGAAATAAAACTAAACTAAAATGAAAAATTCAAAACTATTGTAACCCTGCTACCAACATCATTTCATTATTCAATTCCAATGTGACACTTTATTCACTACGACACTTGTACTTTTATTTTGCTTTCTTCACTTTTTTACTTCGTTTTAGCTAGTCTACTTTCCAACCTTTATTTATTCTTTATTTATTTATAGTATAGTGCTGTTTCTTAAGCTGTTGTTTCGTTGCGTCTTCTGTTTTGGAAACGTGTCACCGAAATGTCCTTGTAGAAATACAATGATAATTAAATAAGTATTTGAGAAATCTTTGAATCTTTGAAAAACGACAGATCACAGTGTGATTTGGCTGACTAAACCTGTAATAAGTGATAATGAGGTGATCTTTAAAGTTTAAAAACTGCATAAAAAGGACTTCAAATTTTAGACAAATGAGATAAAGAAAAAAGTACCAACTCACACCTTCCTGCCTACGTTTGCACTGGCAGATAAAAAGATCTGCCGCAGCATCGCAGCGAGACCGGTGGACATGAATCACTGCTGACTGCTGGACGAGCACAGCTCAGCATCAGCACCAGCAGACACTTAATGTGCAGCTCTTAATTCTCTCCTCATCAGGACGAGGTCATCCAGCACTCGGAAAACTACTAAACAAACATCCTGCTGCTCATTAAGCTGAGTAAAGTTGTCAACTTAGCAAAGTTGATGCTTTAGTGGGAGGTCCAGTTAGAACGGCTGTCCAACGAGATTTGGAAATCAAAAATAGTGAAATCTGCGTCTGCAGAGCTGGATACAGCTTTTCTGACCACACACACACACACACACACACACACACACACAAACAGCAGATCAATAAACAATCACGTACAGGAGGAGTGCTTTGTTAGTTGCACCGATGCCAACTTCTTCAGAGCCTCTCAGTGGAAGCTGCAGCAGCGTTTTGAAGAAACCTTAAACACTTTCCTCTCGGCTTCAAGCGGACCTGGTCTCAGTGATTGCTGTTTTGTTCGTAGCAGCGCTGTTCTCTGTGTCGCAGCAGCCAGCTGGATCAAGAAGATGTAGCTGTTCATGACAGTTTCGCAGTGAAAGACTGAGGCTTCTTCTCCGTTCTTCTTCTGAATTTTTGTTCTGAACGGGAGACTTCGTCCACTGCAAAAACTCAAAATCTTAACAAGAATATTTGTCTTATTTCTAGTTACAAATGTCTCATTTTAGTCAAAAAAATCTCCTTACACTTAAAACAAGACTCATCACTGGAAAAAACAACAATTTTCACCTGTTTCAAGTAGATTTTCACTTAAAATAAGTAGAAAAATCTGCCAGTGGAAGATTTTTTTGCTTGTAATGAGAAGATAAATCTTGTCCCACTGGCAGATTTTTTTTACTTATTTCAAGTGAAAATTTACTTGAAACAGGTTTTTACCGGTTTCAAGTACATTTTAATTGTCAAATAAGTTATTTTTCTGGTGTTATTTTTCTGGTGATGACTCTAAATGTTGAAATAGCAGTAAAACCACATTCATTGATGAAATGACATAAGGGATGGAAAGAGGGGATGGCAGTTTTACAGAAGTTTACAGAAGTTATTTTTCTGGTAATGACTCTTGTTTTAAGTGTAATGAGATTTTTTTTGACTAAAAATGAGACATTTTAACTAGAAATAAGACAAATATTCCTGGTAAGATTTAGAGTTTTTGAAGTGCTGAAGCCGGTCAGCAGCCGGTTGAGTTCAGACCCAAACTGCTCCCAGGAGTTACAGGACTCTCCGCCCAGCTGATGCTCAATGTGGAGCTGCTCTCATCAAAGTCTGCCCAAACCTTCTCGTCAGTGTGCGAAATACCAATCCATACTGTCCATCCATACTTGTTTTTTGTTTTTTAAACAGTGTGGCCCTCTACAATAAACCAATACAATCAGCCTACTATAGCCTATGACAAATACACGCATACTTTTAACCATTTTAGATGCACGTTGTTTTACTAAAAGGAAGCAAAATTGTACATTACGATGCAGAATGTTATTTACAAATTAAATCCGATAATTACAATAAATAAAAGACATTAATTGGCACCACACTGGTGCACTTAATGAATAAATGCCAGATATAAGACACTGGCGCACAACCAGTGCAAACGAATAAACAAATAAAATAGGCTAATGTATTTTTTTTAGATAAATAAAAAAAAAATACAATGAAAATTAATTGTGCATTCAAATAACAGTAATAACAACAAATGCCACTATCGGAGACGTGTAGTCAGTGCACTTAAACAGATCCTCAGCCTGCACAATGATGACTGATTATTTAACGTTATGTAACCATCCAGGAAATTATGATTTAACACAGCTGTGTGAACACATTCACAAATTCCACTCATAACAGGCCATAACGCAAAATAAAAAAAAACAAAAACATGATGGCTCTCAACAGGTGGGTTCACGCAGCTTACACATTCACAAATCACACTCATAACAGGCCATAACGCAAAATAATAATACAAATAATTAAAAAAAAACATTAGCTCTCAGGTGGGTTCAGGCCATATTAAGCAGGCTGGCCTCTTACCTTAAGTTAAAATAGACCAAATGTGCCTTTTCTCGACTTCTTGTGCTTTCCGTCCTGGTTTCCAGGAAGAAGAGAGGCGATGTCTTGCTTTGATCCAGCTTCTGACAAATGGAACCGGGTGGAATTTGTCCAGAAGAGGTCCGTTGAGGTCACAAATAGGAGTGCAGACATGCTTTCTTCGCGCAACCTTTTGCGCGCATGGCTGTCTATGTTATTAACTGCGGAAAAGCCTTGTTGCGCTGTGCCGGCGCACATGGCTAATTTGCATACATAAAAGTGCAGGACTTGTGTTAAACCAATAAAAGTTTTGAATTGTGAATACTTGATATGGCGGTCTCTTAAACATATTTAATTGACCATTAGTGACAATCAAATTATCATATTATATTATATAGACTAATTTTTTTTTTTTGACATCATTAAGACCCCCCCTAAATTTGGCTTTTGAGTCCTTCAGGGTGGCTGAAGTGTTTATCAGGGGGGTCGGAGACCCCCCCGTATTTCGCACTCTGCTTCTCGTCCTCTGCTACGTCAAATGCTGTCTGCAGTTCGACCAGCCAGTATGTCACTGATTTCATTCAGTACGTTCACGTGCACGTGTTTCACGGTGCTCATGCCACATAACTATGAGGCCCTTTAGTCTGACTTGTTTCTCAGTCCTGACAAACGTGCCAGGACAGTTTATTTCAGCCGCAACAGAAACGAGCCAACAGTGACCTGCATCACACGTATCCTACGTCCTGTGTGCTTTAGTCTTCAGCTTCCTTTCAAGTTCATTCTCATTTCATTTAGTCGGACGAAGTTTTATAATTACGATCTGAGTCCGACTAATGAAGCCCAGCCATCCTGGGCCTCAGCCCTCCGGGCTCAGATACGCCACCTAAACCCGGAACTAGCAGCTTTTGTTCCTCGTGGCTTTAAAATGAATATAAGCAACAAAAAGTGAAACTTTTCATCTCTCTTGGACTGTCACAGTCTGATCCTGGAGCACAGCGTCATAAATCATATTAAAAACTGCTGACTCAGGGTGCAGACTCAAGGAAAACTTTAAAAAACCTGCACCGTTAATAGAAAGATGACATTAAATTTCGACAACAAAAAACGATAAAGATAAATGAGTAAGAGACATTTAGTGCAGTGGAAACTGCTGAGCGGAGGACTGTAGTCTGTTTGTTCATCTGACAGCGTTTACGGCTCTGATGACTCCACGAGCTTCTCACTCAGTTTTATTAGGCAGTGTCAAGAAAGTACAAAACAATATATAGAAGTAAGAATAAAAGAGAGCCAGACGTGGCCCGAGGTTTCCAGCGGATGTTCTTCGTCACCTCTGCAGTCCACAACAGTTTAGGTTAAAATGAAACTATTCAACATGTCTTTGAAGATGGTTTATAGTTCATACTGTAGCTGCTGAGCAGAATTCAGATAATGTCAGCTGATACAAATATATTCAATAAAAATGTGTCTTTGGGATTTATACGTTTTAATAAGCTTGCTGGATGTTTGTTGTTGTTCCTCTGAACAGATACGGGGCGGCCAACATGGCAGCAGTCAAACCCATGGTGAAGCCGAAACCAAACTCCTCCTACAACAACAACAACGGACGAACCGCAGCTCCCAGCATGCAACAGGAGCAGAGCATCACGCAGGTGAGGGCATAGACATATATACAGTACGTAGACGGCTCATAGACTGACGCTTCCTATTGGAGCTGACGTTCAACGCGGCCGCCATCTTGGATGGGTCTCCAACGCGCCCCCAGTGCATTTATTTCTACTGAGGAAGGTTTTATCCCCGACTACAATCATCCATAACTCCACTAATTTTTACCCGATTTTCACACGGTTTGGTTTGTTACAAACGGCAGAGATTTAGTTATGATACAGGACGCTGTCACACGTTAAAAATACGTACTTTTATGCTGAAAGACTTTGTATTATGCTCTTTAACAAGACATATGGTATGGCATATTGATACATGTATAAATTAATTCATTTTATATTTTAATAAAGAAACCAGTTTGATTGTTCATTTTAATTTATTTGAAGGGGAGAGGGGTGTGTTGTTGTATTTATTTATTTATTTATATTTATTTATTTATCTTTTCTTTCTTTCTTATTAATATTATTTATTCATTTTTATTTAATTATTGTTTTGAAAAGTAAAAAAAAAAGCCTAAATATTGATATTTCTATTGTTATTGTAAATCTTTTTTTTTTTCTCTTATTGCCCTCAATAAATATATATAAAAATAAATCCAGGTCATTCCAGGGTCTTATAATACCCTGTTAGGCTTGAACTGGGGCTGGGGAGCTAAAACCTTTGAAAAAGAACTGTTTTGCAGCTTCTTGCGTGTGCTGGCTGTAACTGTAACTCTGTAACTCCAGTGTAGTTAATTTAGCCTGGAGAGAGGAGACCCATCCAATATGGCGGCCACGCTGGATTACGTTCCAGCATGTCATGAGGCGTCTATATGTCTATGGGTGAGGGAGCGCTCTTACACGTTTTTGTTGACAATCACACAAATGCCATCACAGGCCTCAGGCAGACGAGCCAGTAATTTCTCAGAAACACTAGAACATCTCTGACCGGCCTATTTTATTGACTCCACATCCTTTTATCAACAAAGTTTTAATTGGCAAAACTCGAAGCATTAAATCGGGATGAATTAACTTTGTGACTAATTTCATCCGGATGTGAATGTGGCTGGACGGAGGAAGACGTCAAAGTGTTGTTGGTTCAGATGACTCTTAGTCCACGGGCCAGAGCCCAAAATCGTCAGCACCACTCAAGGTGACCAAACTTGCCTATAATTTTTGAAAATATCCATGTCTGTAGATGATATTCTGGTATGATAACCCTTCCTGAGTGGCAGCTGTATCATAGTTATCAGCTCATGAAGTTACCCACCCCCTTCAGAAAATTACATTTTAGATGCTGCTGCATATCCTGGTTTAGACTCAGAATATCTGTCAATGTTTCACTATATTGTCTTTGGTATCATTTTAAAGGGGACCTTTAAATCATTCATTCAAGCTAAGATGTGATACATTTCCTGAATCCTTATAATCCTGTGAGTATTCCAGTTTTTGTATTTTGTGTCTCTGTTGTTCGTAGATGACACAGGGATAAAAGATACTATATCATTTAGGCGAAAATTGTGTAAAAATGTGTGTTGTTTATAGTTTAAAGAGCTGCAGTGACCTCGATGTTGGTCAGAAAGATTCACATCTTAGCTTGAATGAATGCTTAAAATGATACCAAAGACGATATAGTGAAACATTGAAGGAGCATGAGGCAGGATTGAGGCAGGTTTATGAAAAAAATTTGTATATGTTTCAAGTTTTCTAGTAATAATGTCAGATGAAGCGTTCCAAACCAAAAGAATGAGCCCTCTAGTGTATCTCTCCTTTGCCTTGAACAGGCTGTGTGCTGCAAAATGTGCTGCAATTCGGTCCCGAATTTCCCGCGCTGGGCTGCGGATGTGACGTCACATGACGCTGCATGCACGTTCTCCCCGTTCTCCCGTGCCGGCTTCACTGTTGGCTGCAGTACCCCCGACGGCCGTCGTGGTGAAGGGTGGCGCTAGAGAGTCTCATTTCTTAAAAGGAGCCTCATGCTCCTTTAACAGATATCCTGTACATGCGTCTAAACCAGGATATGCAGCAGCATCTAAAATGTAATTTTCTGAACTTCATGAGCTGATAACTATGATCCAGCTGCCACTCAGGAAGGTTTATCATACCAGAATATCATCTACAGACATGTATATTTTCACAAATTATAAGCAAGTTTGGTTTTGTCACCCTGAGTGGTTCTGATATCTGGCCTGGCCCGTGGACTATCTGCAGGTCCAGATGTGCTGGTACTGACTTCCTTCTGACTCGCCGGCAGGTCCGAGCGGGTGTGCACGGGGTCACGATAGAGGAGTGTCAGGCTGCTCTGCACAACCACCAGTGGAGCGTCCCACAGGCTATTAATTATTTAAAGGTACACTCTCCTGTTTTCACGTAGTTTAATATTTGCAGCCCAAGTATCCACTGATCAACAGAATGAAAGTACACACAAACATGCTGTCAAGTTAGAAATCTCTCTTTTAAAATTATGTTTTAGAAATGATGCTAAAAAAGTCTAATTGGGCCGATACAACCTCAGGTGATTGAGAGGTTTTTTTTTTTTCACCGCGCCAATATTTAATCAAAAATGAAGACGAGAAAAAAGTACTACAGGACTGTCTCAGAAAATTAGAATATTGTGATAAAGTCCTTTATTTTCTGTAATTCAATTAAAAAAACAAAAATGTCATACATTCTGGATTCATCACAAATCAACTGAAATATTGCAAGCATTTTATTATTATTTACAGTTTAAGATTAAGATTCCCAGAATATTCAAATTTTTTGAGATAGGATATTTGAGTTTTCTTAAGCTGTAAACCATGATCAGCAATATTAAAATAATAAAAGGCTTGCAATATTTCAGTTGATTTGTAATGAATCCAGAATGTATGACATTTTTGCATTACAGAAAATAAAGGACTTTATTACAATATTCTAATTTTCTGAAACAGTCCCAATTTTCACCTGTTTCAAGTAAATTTCACTTAAAATAAGTAGAAAAATCTGCCAGTGGAACAAGAGTTTTTTGCTTGTAATGAGAAGATACAGGACTGTTTCAGAAAATTTGAATATTGTGATTTTCTGTAATCTGTAATGCTGTAAGCCATAATCAGCATATTAAAATAATAAAAGGCTTGCAATATTTCAGTTGATTTGTAATGAATCCAGAATGTATGACATTTTTGTTTTTTTAATTGCATTACAGAAAATAAAGAACTTTATCACAATATTCTAATTTTCTGAGACAGTCCTGTATTTGACAGTTTGATCTTCAGCAGGCGTGAAAGTGTATAAATGTGTTGACACTTTGCTGGTTTGGAGGACTCAGGTACATGTAAACATAATGCAAAGAAGGAGAGACATAAGCAATGGCCTTAGAGAGGCTATTGTCATCACAGATCAATCTAAAATAGTCATAAAACCAGCTACAAGCAATCTGAAATTTAAAGTTTCACAGAGATAAAGATAATTTACTGTAGAAAAGGAAACCATTCAAGACAGCAATCTTTTCAGGAGTGGACCACTCAGAAAATGTAACCCGAGATCAGTTAAACAGTTAGAAGATGAAGTACAGTTTGGCGTTACGGGCGAAAGTCTCTTCAGTTTATAAAGAACATGTAACGTAAAGAATATGAACTGAGGTTCACAAATCTGCATATATAAAAAACACAAGACCTCTGGAAAAATGTCCAAGGGACAAATTAAACACGGGAATGAACGAGCACAGCGTTCCAGCAGAAACACCTTTACCCACTGTAGCACGGTGGTGGAAGGATGGGGATCTTTGGTTGGTCTGTAGGCGCAGGATCTGAGTATCTCTCTTCTTTTAGTTGAGCATGAACTCGTCTGTATTCTAGAGGTGAATATGAGGACATCTGTCTGACAGATAAATGATGAATGAAGTGATGAAAGGCTGAAGTCGGTGTGGCCGTCTTTACTTTCACATTCAGCAACATATTTACCTAATTCAAAGCTTAACGACGGGATGTGAAGAAGGAAGCAGACATGTAGCATCTACTTCTGGTTGGAGTTGAGCAGAAAACACGACGGTGCTCAGACGTCTGCTGTCGGTGCTGATGCTGCGTAGACGGGGAATATTAGGACTAATGAGAATTTGCAGGCTTTAGCCTCCCGTTCTCCTCTCTCACGCCGGCTCCGCTGGGAGCGTCTGCCAGCTACGTGTTATTCCCGACCAGCTCCCCTTAAGTGGGCCGTGAAGTCCTCTAACATGTTTCTGCATTGATGCAGTTTCCCTGAACATTTTCCAAAGTGCTGCCGCTGTTTTCTCTCTTTTTTTTATTCTTCCAGTCTGCCAAAGTTATAAATAAAACAGAGCAGAGGTCATGAAAATATGAACAAAATATTGCCAGTGACAGACTTTATGTATCCTTTTTTTTTTTTTTTTAGTGCAAACAACCAAAACGGTGTGTTTTGCTGAAGCCAGGCTGTTTAAAAATGTGCCTAGCCTGAAGGTCTTTAATGGAGAACCATTTAATGGAGAAAACAGAGATTCCTGAAAAATATAAACCCACACACCAAACAGGTGAACAGTTTATTTTGAGATAACGTGTATAAATCTGTGTTGCTCGACAGCTGAAGCCGTATGCATAAACTTTATAAAACCGTAGCTGTAAAGGGAAGAAAATGTGCATACATTGTGTTCTATTTCACCAAATACCTTCTAATAATACAAATCCGTGCACATGGTTCTCTTTTATAAACCTCAATGTGTTTAGAGTCATGCATGTGCACAAACCTTGCTTCTACTCCCATCTTTAACAATGAAGGGACGGAGACCCTCCCCAATGTAGAAGTGACATAAACTTCTGTTGCTCTTGATCGCCAAGTCAAATAAAATAAACTGCTGAATGGAAAAATGTAACAGAATTTATCTTTTCTGTGAGTATAAATCTAAAGACCTTGTAGAGGAAAATACAGGACTGTCTCAGAAAATTAGAATATTGTGATAAAGTTCTTTATTTTCTGTAATGCAATTAAAAAAACAAAAATGTCATACATTCTGGATTCATTACAAATCAACTGAAATATTGCAAGCCTTTTATTATTTTAATATTGCTGATTATGGCTTACAGTTTAAGATTAAGATTCCCAGAATATTCTAATTTTTTTAGATAGGATATTTGAATTTTCTTAAACTGTAAGTCATGATCAGCAATATTAAAATAATAAAAGGCTTGCAATATTTCAGTTGATTTGTAATGAATCCAGAATGTATGACATTTTTGTTTTTGTAATTGCATTACAGAAAATCACAATATTCTAATTTTCTGAGACAGTCCTGTAGGAAATAGCTGCATCACAACAAAGCGCCGAAAAACACACCTCAAATACGCCTCAAATAACGCGTTTGGACTGTTTTCTGCCTGAAAAGTCCTCCCAAAAAAGAAGAAGAAGAGTAGAGGCTCTGGATGAACCGTGAGGTGATGTAACCGGGCTGGAGGAGTGTGAAAGTCCTTCTGAAGGTCGGGTGTTTGGCAGCCCAGCCAGAAAGGTGCAGACCTCCCTCAGTCCCCCCGGCTCTTCAGGAGGACACAAGTGTCCTGAGGCCGAACAAGAAGTCTCATCTCCTCCAGGGTGAGGCAACCGAGGAGCGACCTGAGCTCTCGCCATGTCTCCAGCAGCATCTGCCGATCCTGATATTGCCGATCACCGATCACAGCGTGAAATCCATAAATGTACACAACACTGATTGTATTATTACTAGCTTCAGCTTTCTTGTGGTAATAAATGTGTGTACAACACAAAATGTGCACCAACACACACAACAGCAGACATGTCACTCTCTTAAAGTTGATAAAAGTTGTTAACTATAAACCTTAGTTTTCCTGTGGAAAAATGAATTCAATCTTGAAATAAAAAAATGAATTAATAAGCTTTGCGAAAGCTTTAGCGATAGCATCCGCCACGTGTGACCCAGGAAACTGTTGTAGTGAAGCACAACTCTTCACACTAGAGCTCCAAACGTCACTCGTGAATCGACTGACACGACTGTCGTCCTGCTCTGTTACGTTCAGCTGAGTTAGCGGCGTTGCTCCTTTTCTTTCCCTGCCTTAGCGGCAGCTCAATATACTCCTTCGTGTAAGAAACTTTTAAAAGTCCTACAGTATCAGCTTCGTTGTGTTGAAATTCTTTAGTACCATTCCTCCTCGGGGTATCTCCTTTGCAAACACCTTGCAAACTGCTAATTTGTTGTCCTTTTCAGACATTGTTAAACTCCCGTACCGGCAACGCCATTTTCAGTGTTGATGCTCTGAAGAAACGGCTACGCTCCTTGCGAGACCTCGGTCTGAGATGTGAGAATGCACTCGCCGCCTGCAGTTTGTTGTTGTAACCGTCATAAGATCAGCCTGCTTTGAACTATTATTTTGAGAATGCCGATCAAAACCGATAGGGGCATTATCGGCCGATACCGATCGTTTGCCGATCAATCGGTGCATCTCTAGTCACGATGAACCCCGTGCTGCAGCCACGGGTTCTTGAGAGGCTGCGTAGAAAACCAGGACAAGAAGGTCAACACTTTGGTTTCGAGTGTTTTCATCTTCAGTATTCTCTCAAAGCCATTACAGCAACCTTCTGTGCATTGTTGGCAGTAAAAAACCAACACAACGGAAACATCCTCTCAGGTCTCTTTTGGGGATGGGACATTAACAAAGGGTCCAATATTTACTCTTGTTCGGCCTCGTGCTCAGTCACGCGCTCCTTTTCTCTTCCATCATCATCAAAGTGACACGCAGCTCTGAGAGAGACGAGAGGTGGAGGGTTTATAGTCACTTTGGAAGGTTTTGCCAGAAGCAGCAACAAGAGCTTGACAAGACTTATTTAAATATTTGTCTCCTTGAGAACAAATTGAAAGTGATATTTTAATGTGAACAGCTCACTTCTGACTCTGTGGCTCGGACCTCTTCCACCCCAGATCCAGTATCGACCTCATTACTGATAGGATCATCCACAGATCCATCAAGATGATCTGGGGCCTCATTTATAAAAGAGTGCGTAGGATTCATACTAAAAGTGCACGTGCGCCCAAAAGCCGAAAATGGTGTGCGCAAAAAAAAATCTGGATTTATAAAACCGTGTGCATGCACATCTGAACGCAATGTTCTCTTTATAAATCACAGTCCAGTTGGAAGGTTCCCCACTTGAATTCGCCTCATATCCCGCCCTCTACACGTCCACTTTTTACCAAGAGTGGGCAATGCAAAGTACCTGGCGACTGTATTTGCATATGAATGAGCCTGCTGAGCATGTGCAGCGGCTTCCTGTCTGTTTCTGCTGCGTCAGGATGATGAGTCGTGTTGACCCACCGAGCTACTAAATTTCACGGAGACTGAGATGGAGATGTTGTGGATGAGGTGGAGGCCAGGAAAACCACATTATTTGGTGGTCACAGTAAAAGTAGAAAAAGTATATAGATAGTATAAAATAAAGCAGGTGAGTGGCACGTCGTTGCTGCACTAAACGCTGTGAGTGCCACGGACAGATGGTGCAGAAAAAAAAAGAAGTGGTGTGATTTGAAGGTGGAGGCCAAGAGGTACGGAGCGCCTAAAGGGACACGGATTTCTTTTATATATATATAATGAGTTTTACGTGCGAGCGTGAAACCTTTAAGGCTGATTTATGGTTCCGCGTCACACCAACGCGTTCCCTACGGCGTAGGCTCTGCGTCGTTTTAACGCGGAACCATAATTTAGGCTAACGTGCACGTGTAAAGGTTTCACGCACGCGTAAGACTCAATATATATATATATATATATATATATATATATATATATATATATAAAATCTGGGTCCCTTTAGGGGCTCCATAGAGTGGCCCTCATTTGTTCTGTCCTCAGTCACTCCACGGTTGGAAGCGCTGAGTGACGAGGAGGTTCCCGGCGTGTCCTGCACCGCGGCAGCAGCAGCAGCAGCAGCACCAGAGAGTCCTGACTGACGCTGTGCTTCACACACAGAGGGACACGATCAGCGCTTTTATATTATAAGTCTGATATGTGATGACATTAAAAGTATGACATGAATCTGGCTTCATTTCACCACCTCACCGTCTGCGTCGCCAGTTCCCCATATCTTAAGAATGTTCCTACAGGAGGGTCAGGGTTGGCGTAGGGATACGCACATTTTTCGGTTAGTTTTTTCTTTTTAAATCCCAACCTTTGCGTAGAAGGTGGCTTGCGCATCTTTCAAGCCCTGTTTTGTGCACAAGCGAGCTTTATAAATGAGGCCCCTGGACTTTACCTGGGATCATCTTGTTGTTGGTGTTGGGCTGAACGTGGAGACACGTGCACAGCTGCAGCTGTTTACTGTTTTTCAAACAACCGTATGTCCAGTTCATTATATCAGGTTTCAGTTGCTCTAAGAACGTACCTGCATGGTGTCACGCCCCTCCCCACCTCCTCATGAATAACGTCTAGGTTTTACTGTGTTGGATAAACAGTGTCTGCTGCTGCTGAAGGTTTCTCATCGCGGGTTTATCCTCTGCTGTTTAATTGAGTGTGGGAGGTCGGGGGGTTCACAGTGGAAAAGTGCAGCGTCAAGGCGAGTCGGCCACAGCGGGGATTTGAAGCGAAACACAAGATCAGAGCAGAAAGACACAACTGGTCGTCATGACAGCAGCGAGCAACTCTGCCCACATGTGAGAATCAGAATCAGCTCCAGGGGCCAAGAACGCAGATGTATGCAAGGAGTCGCTTGCCAGCAGTTGTTGTCTCTCTAATTAATGAAATGTTATAAATATTTAATAAGAAAAAACAATAAAGAAAAATACATGAATATATAAAAATAAAGAAATAAAGAAAAAAAAATCCCAATACACCCCCTACTTTCTACCACTAGCCCTAAAAATGAAGCTACAAATTTTAGGGCCCTTGTAATCTTCCCTAGGTCCCAATACTCCCACTAACCCTACTTTTCAGCACCACCCCTAAATTTTGCTTGCTACGTCACTGCGTGGTTTACGTTCGGGTAAGTAAGCGACTGCGTAGTTCCGTTTGCACATACGTCACACCATATCAGGAAGCCGAGAGCTAAAAGCAAGTTTTAATTTCCGCTTTAGCGCTGTTAATATGCCACTTTATTAAGTTTTTATATTTTTTCAGGCGTAAAAGTAAGTGTTAAGATTCACAACCTGGGCTCAGTTTATCCAAATAACGCCTGTTAAGAAATTTGATCCGATGTTTTCGGGGGGTATCTAGAGCTGCCGGCTCGGGAGCTGATTTATGGTTCCGCTTTAATTTGACGGCGCACGTTGCCGCGTAACCTACGCCGTAGGCTCTACGTTGGTGTAACGCGGAACCAAAAATCAGCCTTTATTCTGGCGAGATCTGAAAAACGAGCAAGCGAGTGATTATGTACATTCACTGTGAATATTATGAAAGTAAAATATATATTTCTTGCTAGAAATGTAATCAAAACGCATTTTTATGCAGAAACTAACTAAAAATATTGATTTTATTCACTAAAAAATAAGAAATGTCCGCCATGTTTTTTCGTTTGATTCAGTCTGCAAAAAATGACGTAAAGCATTCTGGGAAATTTCTCTAGCCCTCGGTCGGCGAGTCAGCATCTGAAAACCCTCGCTCTGTAGGGCTAGATTGATAACCACTAGCCCTCGACATGTGCACTCACCCTAGATGAAAAGGGGAATTGGGACACCACTACCCTCACCAAAATTTAGGGCTAGGGCTGAAAAGTAGGGGTAGTGGGTGTATTGGGACTGGGCCTTAAACCAGGCGTTCACAGCACTTCATGACTGCAGCATCAGAGTAACAGGTTTCCTGGGGGCTGGGATGAAGGTGGAGCACTTGAAACAGCAGGGGTCTTCACACAGCTCCAGAGATCTGTTGAAGAGCTGAGGAGATGGAAGCGGGCCGGTCTGCACACACCGACACCCCCCCTGGACCGGAGGGAGACTCTCCCTCTGGGCCTGGAGCTTCCCTGGTCTTCTGTCCTCGGAAAAGCCAACTCTCTTCCCTCTTGCTAAGTCAATGTGACTGATGTAGGGGGGATGCTTGCCCGAACAGAGCTCTGTCTCCACTCCTCTAGTGGCGCTTTTCCACTAGTACCCACTAGTACGCCACTAATCCGACTCGACTCGTCTCGCCTTGGTTTGGCGCTTTTTCCACTAGGGCAGGGCAACCCGCGGCTCTAGAGCTGCATGCGGCTCTTTAGCGCCACCCTAGTGGCTCCTGAAGCTTTTTCAAAAATGTTTGATCTTTTTTTCCTTTTTTTCTTCTTTTTTTCCTCTTTTTTCCCTTTTTTCTCAATTTTTCCTTCTTTTTTTGTTTTTTCTTCCTTTTTCCTTTCCTTTTTTCTCGACATTTCGACTTTTTTCTCGACATTTTGACTTTTTTCTCGACATTTCGCCTTTCGCCATTTGCGTTCATTCTAAGGCTTATACAAGAGTTCATTTTTTGCGGCTCCAGACATTTGTTTTTTGTGTTTTTGGTCCAATATGGCTCTTTCAACATTTTGGGTTGCTGACCCCTGCACTAGGGGTATAACATCACACTACAGGCCACCGATTGGTTGAGAGTCAGACGTCTGAGTCAGGAGCTGGAAATCAGCCAAAGAGCGACTCTGACAGCGGCATCTTGTTTATTTTATTAACACAGGTAATAGCAGTGCAAAAGTCTGTTTGGTGATCCAACTCTGAGGTGCAGATGTTCATAAACCTGGTGCTGAGGAGAGAATTAAAAAGGGATCTAGACGGAAGATAAGGAACGACCAGATCTACCAGGAGCTCTGTCTCTTCATAGCTGCTCGCGGCTCCAGATGACTTTTCAGCAGCCGAGACAAACTAAAAAAATTAAAAAGCGTCATTGCTTGAAGCTTCTCTCACTCTCATTTTTTAACTTGATATCGAACACAAGCCACAGACCCAGCAGCACATCTATCATCTCCTCCAGGTTCTACATCTTTAGTGTTGTTCTTCGTTTAGATCACACAATCAAATACGTCACAGCAGCTTCGCTCCAACCTCCTACTTCTGCTCCAGGTGCTGAATTGTTATGGAAAAGAAACCAGGCTGAGTTTAGTCGAGCCAAGTTGAGCTGAGTAGGTACTAGTGGAAAAGTGCCATAGGTGTCTGAGTTTCAGGGTGTTTGCAGGGTTTGCAGGATGTCTTGGTTGGTGTAAACACAAAAGCTGATTGCAAGTTGTCACAGATGTTGAGATGCTGGATGCTGGATGTTGAGGTTGAGATACAGTCCACCCTCCGGGACAGAATCACAGAGCCAGGTCTCTGGGAAATAAAGAGAATGTGCAAACTCTCTGTTGGCTCGGTTCAGAAGAAGCAACTCATGGGTTGTGTTGACCAGAGAGCAGTCGCTGGCGAGATGGATGACCGGCAGCGCCGTTCGATAGCATCGCCGGCTCGTCTCAAGATTTAAAAGCTCATCTCTGTTGAAAGGGGCGGGGTTGGAAGTTGGAGAGCGCGGTTCAGAGGTAGCCATCACGAGAGTGTCTGAGATTACCCCCCCGTCTATCTGCATCGCAGGTGGAGCAGCTGTTTCGGCTCGGCCTGCGATCCCGAGACGAGTGCGAGGAGCTCCTGCAGCGCTGCCAGTGGAACCTGGAGCAGGCCAGCACCGTGCTGCTGGACACGTACGGCCCGGGCCACGGCGGGTACGTACCACGATGGACACGACTAGGGTTGCCACCTTTCAGAAATAGAAATAAGGGACGCCCCGATTTCAGCAGCGCAGGCGCCAAAAAAAGGGACATCCCCAAAACATCTAAACTGCATAGACATGTATTTATTTTATATGAAAAAATAAAATGCTTTGATTTAAAGTCTAAAGTGCTTTAATTGCATTGAACTTGCAGGACTGTACAGACCGCCAACCATGCTAGCAACTGAAATACCTTTGCTCCTATGGTAAATATAAATATAGCTACAGGTGAAGCTCGGAAAATTAGAATATGGTGTGAAAGTTAATTTATTTCAATAATTCGACTTAACAGGTGAAACTAATATATTACATAGTCTCACAGTCTTACATGCAAAGCAAGATATGTTTAACCTTTATTTGTTACAATTTTGATGATCGAATTGTTTATTGATTTCATAAAACATTCAATTTTTTTGAGATTTTTTATTTGGGGTTTGCATAAACTGTGAGCCATAATCACCAAAATTATAACAAATAAAGGCTTGAAATATCTCACTTTGAATGTAATGGGAAATAATATGTTTGTTTCACCTTTAGTTGAATTTACTACGAATGAAGTTTTCCAATATATTCAAATGTTCCGACCTTCACCTTAATATTATGACATCAATAAATAAGAGCATAATATAGCCTAGACACGACTGCACCAACGGCAGCCTCTTTTTTTCCTTCCATTGACTTCAACCTGCCACGGTCATGTCAGTGGTGCCGCTACGTGTCCCGGTTCGTCTCTGTTTTCTTCCTGCAGGTGGCATCCAGGGGCCGGATTCACCAATATGTTCTTAAGAACGATCTTAAGAAATGTCTTAAGATCTAAAATTAAGAAGTTCATAAGAAAGTTCTTAAGTGAAATTCCTCAATATTTTCTTAAGAACCGTCTTAAGAACTGTAATTTCTTACGAATTTCTTATTTTTCCTACTTAAGAACTTCTTAAAATATGTAATTGCACGCGCCTACAAACAACATTTATACATGTAGTTTGGTCTTAACCGTCGGTCACTCACTAAACATGGAGAAGGAGAAAAGAGATGCAGGAACTTTTCAAGGTTATGGTGGATGAGATTAATGTGAGAAAAAAATACTATTGGGGAAAATTAATAATAATAAACTACCACGCTAACTAACATGCTAACAAACAGTTAACAGGCTCTTTGTGTAATTAATTACAAAGTATATCCTCAAACTATGACCTACTAGTCTAAACTTGTCTAAAATGTGTTGAAAAAGGTGATTTTAGAGTTTTTTACCTTTTCACAGAAGAAATTTTAAGACAGGTCAAGGCTGTCTTAAAGTTAAGAAAAAAGTCAAGAACAAATTTGAGAACTTTTATTTCAAGAATACCATTTATTCTTAAGTTTTTTCTTAAGAAGAAAATACTTAAGAACTTTTCTGGAGAATATGACTTCTTCTCTTTTTTCTTCTTAAGACTGAACTTAAGAAAAAAATGCCACTTAAGATTTTTTTTCTTAAGAATGTTTTGCGAATCCGGCCCCTGCTTTTTAACTCCCTCCGTTTTGAAGCCGTTCAATCGTATACGAGTCCCAACTCAACACTCTGGGGAATTAGCTTGTTGAAGCTAAATTAATTAAAGCTACTAAACTGATTGAAGCTGCTTTCATGTCTGCGGGGCCATTTATCCGTAAACACAAGCCTGATCATAAACACTGGGAAGGAGGGAGGAGCCGGTTCTGTCCGGTCCTGTTAGACGGCAGCTTCATCGCATCAACGCCGTTATTCTGTTTGTTTTGATAAAAACTAAGTTGCATAAACTGATCAGGCTTTGCACCGTTCAAACACAACAACAAGGTAATTTTGAAGTTTGTTTTTTGTTTTTTAATTAAGAGTTTATAATTAACAGGGAAAGAATTTTAAATGAATTCACCCTGTGCTTTGGAAGGTGAAGCATCAAAGTTTTGTTTCGTGGAGTTGAAACTTCAGCTCGACTGATGGGGGCTGGTTGGTGATGGAGTCCCATCAGGTCCCAAGAGCAGAGTAATCAGAGTAAATCCTGCTTCTCTAGAGGGGAGGGGAGGGCGCTACCTGCCTGGGGCCTGTTATCCCATAAAACATATAAATCTGTGTTTTGGGACTCGGCCAGCGTCCCCGGCTCCAGTGCTGTTCCCTGTGCTGTTTTCCTCGAGCACGAGCAGGACAGAGGAGTTGGAGTCCAACGGGACTCTCAGTCTGAGCAGCTCTGATCCAGCTGCACCCGCCTCTCTGATCTGATCCAGCTGCAGCCGCATCTGTGATCTGATCCAGCTGCAGCCGCCTCTGTGATCTCTGGCTCATGTTCTCTCAGATGGAAGTCGCTTTGGATAAAAGCGACTGCTAAATGGCAGTATTAGTAGCAGTAGTAGCAGTAGCAGTAGTAGTAGCAGTATTAGTAGTAGTATCAGTAGTAATAGCAGTAGTAGCAGTAGTAGCAGATGCAGTATTAGTAGCAGTATCAGTATTAGCAGTAGTAGCAGTAGTAGTAGTATTAGTAGCAGTATTAGTAGCAGTAGTAGCAGTAGCAGTAGCAGTAGTAGTAGCAGTAGTAGCAGTATTAGTAGCAGTATTAGTAGCAGTAGCAGTATTAGTAGCAGTAGCAGTATTAGTAGCAGTAGCAGTATTAGTAGCAGTAGTAGCAGAAGTAGTAGCAGTAGCAGTATTAGTAGCAGTAGTAGTAGTAGCAACAGTAGTAGCAATAGCAGTAGTAGTACTAGCAGTATTAGTAGCAGTAGCAGTAGCAGTGTCAGCAGCAGTATTAGTAGCAGTAGTAGTATTAGTAGCAGTAGTAGTAGCAGTAGCAGTAGTAGTAGCAGTAGCAGTATTAGTAGCAGTAGCAGTAGTAGTAGTAGCAACAGTAGTAGCAATAGCAGTAGTAGTACTAGCAGTATTAGTAGCAGTAGCAGTAGCAGTGTCAGTAGCAGTATTAGTAGCAGTAGCAGTATTAGTAGCAGTAGCAGTATTAGTAGCAGTAGCAGTATTAGTAGCAGTAGCAGTATTAGTAGCAGTAGTAGCATTAGTAGCAGTAGTAGTAGCAGTAGCAGTAGTATTAGCAGTAGCAGTATTAGTAGCAGTAGCAGTATTAGTAGCAGTATTAGTAGCAGTAGTAGTAGCAGTAGTAGCAGAAGTAGTAGTGGTAGCAGTATTAGTAGCAGTAGCTGTGATACTAAATACTGATAAAGTCAGGGAAATACCATACTATGTCAGTCCGTACCAGTCTAGTCTGTTCTGGTCTCTAAACTCCCAGCCTGCTTTGCTGCCAGATTTTGGGTTGATTAAACCCAAAATCTGACAGTTTTGTGCAGTTTTGAGCTGCTCACAAGTACTTTTATTCCTGATAATATTTTATATCTTAGCCTACTCCAATCAGGGACCTGATCAGTTCTTGAAGGTAGTTTTACAACATAAATGCACTTGGCCCGTATTAGAGCGACGGGAGGATTATATTCCTGAACAGAAAAAGTTCCTTGTAGCTTTGCTTAAAGACACGAAAGAAGCAAAGCAATCAGTTCTTTGTTTTATGTTCTCATGTGTGTAAATATCATCAAGTGGCTGATTCCCCAACCCAACTGACAAATGTGGCTAAAATTCTGGTTAATTTTCGTTTCTAATAAAGGAAGCTTGTCTAGTTTTTTAGAAAATGTAATTTTTTTTCTTGCCTTTTAGCATCTTGGTCAGTGGCGGCTTGTCAATAGGGGGTGCTAGGGCGCCGCCCCCATTAAAATTACAGGGAAACTAATACAAGTAAATTGACTTATGTTCATAAAGCGCCTTTCTACAAAGAAATGTACGTTTTACGTCTCATTTATTCATTCACACACGCACTAATATACTTGGGAAACAGTTAGGCACCAAATATAATATATTTAAATTTCTGAGATGGCAAAAATAAGAACTTTATTGATCCCACATAGGAGTAATTAATGTTATATCAGCTATAGAGAACAAGGTAGTGCTGAAAAACAATATATATCCCCCCTCACAAAAATAGGAAAAATAGAAACATATTTTCTCATCAACAATTTTTTTTTTTACATTTTTCAAACAACAAAATAACATATTTGAACCATTTTTCAGACAATATCTGTCAATATCTCTATATAATAACTGAAAAAATCTGAAAAATGTTTCAAATATGTTATTTTGTTACTTGAAATTTTTTAAATATGTTTATGTAAAATATGCTACATGTATGTGTAGTATATTTATATTTAGTATATGTAGTAAAAAATAACAAAAAAATGTATGTTCAAGTAGAGTTTATAGTTGTGTTGTAATCCCCACTCGCCAGTGCGCCCCCCCAAAAATTTTTTATCACCAGCCGCCACTGGTCTTGGTCCTTTTTGCTAAAAAAACATCTGCTAGCTGCCATTGAAAGTGATGTTGATGAAATCAAGTTCAAACACACACACATCAAAAACTGTGTTTCCATGTCAACAGGAAGACGCTCTGAGCAGCTGCAGAGCTCGCTGGGATCGCTGCTCCGACAGACTCACCGCTCCGGCGACTCCAGACGTTCCCTGATGAACAGAGGAACCCGCGGCGGCGATCACGCCTCGCGATCACGCCTCACTCTCCGTGTCGTGACGACCTGCTACTGCCTGTTTTAGTCCACGCATGCCCATGATTAGCTCACAGCTGCTCGCCGAATGATCCTGTTTTATTTAAACCGTCACTATTTATGTCTCGTTTCCGCCGGTCGCTCCGGCAGACTTTGCTGTGAAGAAAATGTACAGATAATGTCGTATTTAACTCTGAAGCGTGCAAACATGTGCAAACTGCTGGTCAGAAGAAACAAGGATTTATCAACCTAGTTAATACAATTGTGTTGATACGACGGATATATCAGATGTTATTTATTATTTTAATGGTGTCTTAAAGGTTCCCTGTGGAGTTTCATAGTAAACTAATGCAGGTCTGACTCCTGCATTCATCACGTTTACCAGGAAGCTGGTTTCTTTCCTGCATATTACTGTTGATTAGTCATCTGGGGTAAATTACTCCACATGTTACCTTTAATAGTTGTGCTAGGCTTTATTTTGTAAGAGCAGTCATCTTGAAGACCAGTGCTTGAAATCTTTGCTTCTGTTCAGGATAAAACAGGGTATTACTCAGAACTTTACAAATGAGGCATTTCATGCAACTTGAGGTTCACATTTGCTGCATGTTGCTATGAAACTGCTTTTATGATAATCAAGTAAATGAGCTGAAAAGCTTTACCTGTTATTTAACAGGCAGGTGTGTGTGTGTGTGTGTGCGTATGTGTGTGTGTTAGCCCTCATTGCTGAAAGTGTCGCCTGACTTCATACCGAGTACAATCTTTTATGGAAACATACAAGCAGCTACACAGGAAAGGTTTCCGACATCCGATTGCCCACTGTTGCAGAAATGTTGGCTTTTAATGCTCTGTCGGTCCCATTTCAGAGCGACTGTGACGGGCGTCACCCTCCACTCTCTGTGCTAATACTGTTCTACATTTTACTGTTGGATTAAAAAAAAAGCTTGAAACTGTGAAATGTAAACACGGCCTTTGTTGTTTTTTAATAAACGGAGATTCTCCTGCAGAACCACTCACATCTTCTGTGATTATTCCCAAAGACGGATATACAGGACTGTCTCAGAAAATTAGAATATTGTGATAAAGTCCTTTATTTTCTGTAATGCAAAAATGTTATACATTCTGGATTCATTACAAATCAACTGAAATATTGCAAGCCTTTTATTATTTTAATATTGCTGATTATGGTTTACAGTTTAAGATTAAGATTCCCAGAATATTCTAATTTTTTGAGATAGGATATTTGAGTTTTCTTAAGCTGTAAACCATGATCAGCAATATTAAAATAATAAAAGGCTTGCAATATTTCAGTTGATTTGTAATGAATCCAGAATGTATGACATTTTTGCATTACAGAAAATAAAGGACTTCATCACAATATTCAAATTTTCTGAGACAGTCCTGTACCTGGTGCCTGAAAATGCATCTATTATTTAGGATTTTAGGATCTAAACAGTCAATTCAATATCATTTTCTTATTTTAATTTTCCCACCTGACAACTTCACTCCAACACAAAATGTTATATACTCAAAATATTTGAATATTCTGAGAATCTTAAACTGTAAACCATAATCAGCAATATCAAAAGAGTGAATGTATGACATTTTTTTTTTTTTTTTAATTGCATTACAGAAAATAAAGAACCTTATCACAATATTCTAATTTTCTGAGAGTCCTGTAAACTTCAGGCAGCATGTTTGCAGCCATCGTCACGCCGCTCTAAACCTTCACCACATTTGGTATTTTACACGGTGCTCATGTCAGGTGAGGATCTGATGTCCTGCATGTGTTGGAGTTAGCGGAGCATCTGAAACATGCAGGCAGCAGCTTTCAGGGACCGGCAGAGCAGAAATGGGAACCATTTCCTCCTTAAACAGATGAATGAAGCTGCCTGGTCTCTGGAGCCGCCTCAGCGGTTACACTCACACCTCGTGGTGTGAATGAAGGAAGTATTTATTAACTGAGGAAGTAAGTAAATGTTGCTCAGCACTGAAAGCTGCAGCACTGCAGAGAAAAACCTCCCAGAAGGGGTCCAGCGGTTTCTTAGAACCACAGATCGGTTTGTGCTGATAGAGGCGGCAGGAAACAGGCGAGACCTAAGCAACGCTTCCTGAACGTTATCAAATGATCCTTCTAATGAAATTGAAACAGATTTTTTTACTTCGATAAACTCCACTCAGACCAGGGGTCCGTTTCACAAAGCAGGTTTAGTGAAAACTCGGAGTCTGTTAACCCTGAAATGAGGGAAACTCTGAGTTTTCAGTTTCACAAAGGGAGGTACCAGATCAGGTACCTCCCTCAGGTCAAACCAGAGAAAGAGAGGTAACTCTAGCCCAGGGATCGGCAACCCGCGGCTCTAGAGCCGCATGCGGCTCTTTAGCGCCGCCCTAGTGGCTCCTGGAAGTTTTTTCAAAAATGCTTGACCTTTTTTTCTTCTTTTTTCCCTTTTTTTTCTTTTTTCCTTTTTCTTCTCTTTTTCTTCCTTTTTCCTTTCCTTTTTAATCTCAACATTTTGACTTTTTTCTCGGAAACTTTGACTTTTTTCTCAACATTTCGACTTTTTTCTCGACATTTCGACTTTTTTCTCGAGATTGTACTTCAACATTAATCTCGAAATTTCGCCTTTTTTTCAAAATTTTGACTTTTTTCTCAACATTTCGACTTTTTCATGAAATTTTGACCATTTCCTCGACATTTCGATTTTTTCTCAAGATTGTACTTCAACATTAATCTTGTCATTTCGACTTTTTTCTCGACATTTCGACTTTTTTCTCGAAGTGCATAATGAAAAAAAAATCTTCCCCCAGTTATAACTAATATAGAAACATGCAGCATGTGTTGCCTTCATTCTAAGGCTTATACAAGACTTTTCATTTTCTGCGGCTCCAAACATATTAGTTTTTTGTGTTTTTGGTCCAATATGGCTCTTTCAACATTTTGGGTTGCCGACCCGTGCTCTAGCCTGTTTCACAAAGAGAGGTAACTTAAGCTCTCGGTCAGTTACCGTAGTAACACACTCTCTGAATCTAACCTGGTCGGGACCAGGTTTATCTCAATGAACCTGGAGTTTCTCTGCGTCTCCGCCTCTTTCAGAGCCGCACGCACATTTGATTTCCTCATTCATTCAGTCAGCAGGCGAGTTTTGGCGAAGTTCTGCCGTCTGTCATTAAAACCAGAGTCAGTATAAATATTAGAAGCCCATTGTCACGAACATGGCATGTCCTTTTGATGAAGACCCAATTGATGAAGGTGCAGAATTAATGCGTAGAGAATTAAATATTCGTCGGGAGATGGTTGTCAGACCACGTAATACATGTATATTACATAGTCTCATTACAGGCAAAGCAATATATGTTAATCCTTTATTTGTTATAATTTTGATGATTGAATTGTTTAATGATTTCATAATATACTCTAATTTTTTGAGATTTTTTATTTGGGGTTTTCATAAACTGTGAGCCATAATCACCAAAATTATAACAAATAAAGGCTTGAAATATCTCACTTTGCATGTAGTGGGAAATAATATTTGTTTCACCTTAAGTTGAATTTACTACGAATGAAGTTTTGCAATATGTTCAAATTTTCCGACCTCCACCTGTATATTATTACATAAATAAAAAAGAACATAATATGTGTCTGTATTGGTTCAATATGGAACGCAACTTTTAATTCCCAATTACGGAACAATTTCTTATTTCAAGGGACGGGTGGCAAGCCTACATAAACCTGTCCAAGCCATCAAGGAGTTCCACAGGATTGCAGGTGAATGATGTGGAGATCTGTTAAATACATTTTATATTATATTCTGTGCTGCGGTGTTACTCGGTGTTACTTGGTGTTAATTCGCCGTATGCGCGCATTAAAATCTCTAATTCCATTTGGGTGAAAAAGGACACGCGTGAAGTATGTGGATCTTCAGATGCAAACTAATGTTTCCTCAAAGTGATTTTGTAAATTGAAATGTTAAATAAAGTAAAAAAAAAAAAAAAAAAAGTATGTGGATCTTTTGTTGTCGCCGGTTGCCATGGTGAATCCTTGTATCAGGGCTCCATTAATGCTGGCTTTTCATAATTGTGGCACACGAGCTTAACTCCAGGTGAAACTACTTAGAGTTGAGTAAATTACCTCAAATCCGCTGTTCTGGAACCGAAAACTCAGAGTTTCCGATCTCAGAGTAGATCAACTAAGAGTTCAGGATTAGATTTACACCGTGTCCACACTGCATGCGACGCGAGCGAGCGTCAGCGTCAAAAACAGTTCCATTGCTTTATTTTTTATTGCACTGTCTATACTGGTTGCGAGCGACGCGGCGCGCCGTTTTGAGCTGGACTTTTGTCGCACGCCCTGGTTCTATTTTCTTCCTGTCGCTCGCGTTGAAAGCCGGTTGAAAGTTGAAACAAAAAGTTGAAAGTGCTGTAGGAAACAGTCATTTCAATACAAGAACCCCAATAAAGTGGCAGCTGCTGGAGGGAGATGCCAAGGAGCTGGAAGGTTCTGATAAGATAATAAGATATAATAAGAATCTTATCTTAATCTTACTAGGGCTTAGCTTGTGCCGGATCCTGCCGGATTTCTCGTGTCCTCTGCTTTTTCCCCACATCCCAGTAATGATCTGACATGCTGACATGTTTGCTGCATTTAACACCACACGCCGGTCACTTATTATTCCACCGAATAATAAGCTTGTTTTCTGTTTAGAAAGTACAAACGTAGGAAGATTACAAGTAATCACCCATCTTTTACTTGTCCCTTTACTCTTTTAGGAGTAATTTAAGGAGTTTCTTTCAGGAGCGCACGGGCGGGTGAATAAAGGCGGATTTATGGTTCCGCGTAAAATCGACGCCGTAGCCTACGGCGTAGGGTACGCGGCGACGCGCACCGTTCGGTGAGTGCGCCGCGTACCCTACGCCATAAGGTCTGCGTTGGTGTAACGCGGAACCATAAATCAGCCTTTTAAAAGGCGAGTCTCAGCTGTCAATCAAAAGAACGTGGTAGAACGTGGGGCCGATAACGCGTTCAGTGTGGACAGAGAGCGTCGATGCCACGCAGTGCGACGCGACAGTCGGACGCTCGCATGCAGTTAGGACAGGCTGTCAGAGTTTGTTGAACCTGCTTTGTGAAACGGACCCCAGCATAATTACTTTGACCAAGAGAAAAACTTCCCTGAGAACTTGATGTTGGCTGCACGGTGATGTGAGGTGAAGGACGGGCAGAGGAAGTGAGCGCCGCGATCAAAGCTCGTCCTCACAGCCTTAATCTGGAGCAGGAAGTTCCCGCCAGAGTTCAGGTCAGCTGGTAAACACGAGTCCTGTCTCTAATGGAAGTCTTGCCTCACTCCGTGGGAGATGAACCTTCCTCGCCTTCATACACACACATACACACACACGCAGACACACACACACACACTCAGTCAGTCACTCACACCCTCTATAAATTGATTGCGTCCGCGGTGTGCTGTGGACTGATGGCTCAGTGTGATCCCTGGACGCTGCACTTTTCTGCTACATCAGTAAGCACTCTGTCACTAGCAGTGGTGATGTGTGGCTCTCTCTCTCTCACACACACACACACACACACACACACACACACACACACACACACACACACACACACACACTGTTAGACCCTGGCCTAGGGGAGCCAAGGGTACAACAAAAAACAGGGGAGACGCAGTACTCAAAATACTATAAATTTATTAAATAAGCAAAGGTAAATAATCAAACGAACAAATGAGTGAGCAAACAAACAGATGAGGTGTGGAAGTCAGTAATCAGTAGTGTAGTCTGTGTATGCATGAGTGGAATGTATGTGGGTGCATGTTGGATGTATTAACAGAAATGATGAAAAAGGTGCATAGTGGAAGAGGGTAGAGGAGAACTGAATACAACAGAACTCTCGTAGGGACTGGGGAGACAGGCTTTTATACTGGGTGTCGGCCACCCGGGCCCAGGTGCCGACACTTGGCTGATTAATGCTGGCCATGATTGCTCTGCTCCCCAGTCCACTGAAAAACAAGGAAAAAAGGATTAGGACTGAAAAGCAAAGAGAATCTAAATAACCAATATATAATATATAAAATGCTACACCAGACCAATCAAATAACACTACCACCATATACTATGACACAATACAATATAATAATATAACCCCATATAATATCATACCAGGGAACCGTCACACCCCCCCCCCATAAAGACGGGGTCCCAACGGGATCACCGGAAACCTATTTACAAAAAAAAAACAAAAACAATCCTATCTGGTGTACTGAACCTCTACTCCAAAGGCCACCAACCACCTGTCACAGACCTCCACCCCAGCAACCGGATCCAATGAAGCATTTTTAAGGGGTGAAAGACAGAAGCAAATGGAGGACCACTGGAGATGAATAAGACTAGGACTTCAGTCATGAGGAGCCCGTGATAACGCATCGGCCACCACGTTCTCCGTCCCTTTAACATGACGAATGTCCAAGGCATAGGACTGCAGGAATAGTGACCATCGAATCAACCTCTGGTTCGGACACTGTAGAGAGTTGAGAAAAGTCAATGGATTATGATCCGTATAAATGACAACAGGGGCACTACCGCCAACATAAACGTCAAAGTGTTGTAAAGCTAAAATCAAAGCCAATGCTTCTTTCTCAATGACTGAGTAGTTTAGCTGGTAAGAGTTGAATTTCTTGGAATAAAAGCTAACAGGCTTATCTATTCCTAGATTGTCCTCCTGCATAAGTACGGCCCCCGCCCCCACATGACTGGCATCTGTGTAGATCGTAAACGGCCTGTCCAAACGTGGAGCCGACAAAACAGGAGCGGTACACAAAAGTGATTTAGCCTGCTCAAATGCTTCCTGGCAAACTGGTGTCCAGTCAAACTGTACCTTAGACCTAAGTAGGTTAGTGAGAGGTGCCACAACCGTTGCAAAATTCCTACAAAAACTCCGATAATAACCTATCAGACCAAGGAAACGCATAAGCTCTTTCTTTGTGGTTGGAACCGGATACCGCTCAACAGCTTGAACCTTAGCCTCAACTGGACAGACTTGGCCCTGCCCAACCACCCGACCCAGGTACGTCACAGTCGCCCTCGCAAACTCACACTTTGCAAGATTGACTGTGAGCCTTGCCTCCTTCAGGCGTCTGAACAGCTCCCGAATGCGTGCCAAATGAACTTGAAATGAACAACAAAAAACAGGGGAGACGCAGTACTCAAAATACTATAAATTTATTAAATAAGCAAAGGTAAATAATCAAACGAACAAATGAGTGAGCAAACAAACAGATGAGGTGTGGAAGTCAGTAATCAGTAGTGTAGTCTGTGTATGCATGAGTGGAATGTATGTGGGTGCATGTTGGATGTATTAACAGAAATGATGAAAAAGGTGCATAGTGGAAGAGGGTAGAGGAGAACTGAATACAACAGAACTCTCGTAGGGACTGGGGAGACAGGCTTTTATACTGGGTGTCGGCCACCCGGGCCCAGGTGCCGACACTTGGCTGATTAATGCTGGCCATGATTGCTCTGCTCCCCAGTCCACTGAAAAACAAGGAAAAAAGGATTAGGACTGAAAAGCAAAGAGAATCTAAATAACCAATATATAATATATAAAATGCTACACCAGACCAATCAAATAACACTACCACCATATACTATGACACAATACAATATAATAATATAACCCCATATAATATCATACCAGGGAACCGTCACAACACACACACACACACACACACACACACACACCACTTTAAGTTGCTTTTACCCAAATCAAGAGAAAAACTTGGCTCTTGTTACCACGATCTGACTCCTGGTTTTTGCTCCTCCAGACTGGCTGGTTTTAATTGCTGAAGTTAATCTATACATGTTTACGAACTTGAGATTATGCCTTTTTTTGTTTTAGTTACATAAACACAGATAACAGGTTTATTTGAAGGTTTTTGATCACATACAGGACTGTCTCAGAAAATTAGAATATTGTGATAAAGTTCTTTATTTTCTGTAATGCAAAAATGTAATACATTCTGGATTCATTACAAATCAACTGAAATATTGCAAGCCTTTTATTATTTTAATATTGCTAATTATGGTTTACAGTTTAAGATTAAGATTCCCCAGAATATTCTAATTTTCTGAGACAGTCCTGTATAAAACAGTGATGATGTTTGGGGGTGTGTCGATGACAAAAATGGGGTTTAAATGTTACCAACTGGCAAGAGTTAAAACATCTTAGAGGCAGCCGAAGGGACTTTCAAAAAAATGCTCTGCAGGATAAGTTGCATAGAATTACTTACCCTACCTTTAAACTTCCCACCAGTCACTGACTGTGTTTACATGCATCAATAACCCTTTAAAAACCCGAATATTGGCAATAACCCGAATTTGCACGGCCATGTAAACACCAATAACCCCTTAGAATAACCCGAATTTGCTCATATTCAGGTTTTTAAAAACCCGAATATGAGGCCTGGGTTACTCCTTTTAAAACCCGAATATTGGGTCGTGTAAACGCCAAACGGAATATCCCCATCAAACGGAACAGGAAGTTGTTTTCTGCGTATGCTCTGTTCGCAAAGAATCCTGGGGCCGGATTCTCCAATAGCTTCTTAAGAAAATCTTAAGAAATGTCTTAAGATCTAAAATTAAGAAGTTCGTAAGAAAGTTCTTAAGTGCAATTCCTCAATATTTTCTTAAGAACCATCTTAAGAACTGTCATTTCTTACGAATTTCTTATTTTTCTACTTAAGAACTTCTTAAAATATGGCTGTATTTGAAATCACTCAATCAATTCAGTAGCCGCTCCAGCAGACCGTTCAGCAGTAGCAGCCAAGTATCCCAGAATGCATTTCGCACCAAAACGACAGCGGGAGCCGAGAGCTAAAAGCAGGGCCACTTAAAAAAAATAAAAAGAATTCTGAGAAAAAAGTCAGAATTCTGACTTTAATCTCAGAATTCTGAGAAAAAAGTCAGAATTCTGGGCCACTTAAAAAAAAATAAAAAGAATTCTGAGAAAAAAGTCAGAATTCTGAGAAAAAAGTCAGAATTCTGAGATTAAAGTCAGAATTCTGACTTTTTTCTCAGAATTCTGACTTTTTTTTTTGGGGGGGGCAGCACGGTGGCTTAGTGGTTAGCACTGTTGCCTCACAGCAAGAAGGTCCCCGGATCGACTCCCAGGCCCGGCAGGGGCCTTTCTGTGTGGAGTTTGCATGTTCTCCCCGTGCTTGCGTGGGTTTTCTCCGGGTACTCCGGCTTCCTCCCACAGTCCAAAAACATGCATGCTAGGTTAATTGGTGATTCTAAATTGCCCGTAGGTGTGAGCGTGAGTGTGGTTGTGTGCATGGTTTGTGTGTTTATATGTGGCCCTGTGATGGACTGGTGACCTGTCCAGGGTGTAACCCCTGCTTCTCACCTGAAATGAGCTGGGATAGGCTCCAGCAGACCCCCGTGACCCCGCAAGGGATAAAGGGTATAGATAATGGATGGATTCTGACTTTTTTCTCAGAATTCTGAGATTAAAGTCAGAATTCTGACTTTTTTCTCAGAATTCTGAAAAAAAATTCAGAATTCTGACTTTTTTCTCAGAATTCTGACTTTTTTCTCAGAATTCTGAGATTAAAGTCAGAATTCTGACTTTTTTCTCAGAATTCTGAGATTAAAGTCAGAATTCTGACTTTTTTCTCAGAATTCTGACTTTTTTCTCAGAATTATTTTTATTTTTTTTTAAGTGGCCCAGAATTCTGACTTTTTCTCAGAATTCTGAGATTAAAGTCAGAATTCTGACTTTTTTCTCAGAATTCTGAGATTAAAGTCAGAATTCTGACTTTTTTCTCAGAATTCTGACTTTTTTCTCAGAATTCTGAGATTAAAGTCAGAATTCTGACTTTTTTCTCAGAATTCTGAGATTAAAGTCAGAATTCTGATTTTTTTCTCAGAATTCTTTTTATTTTTTTTAAGTGGCCCTAATACTCTTCGGTACCCTTAAGATCCCCAACCTGGCCTCAATTTATCCAAATAACGCCTGTTGAGAAATTTGCTCCGACGTTTTCGGGGATGAGAAGAGCCGGCGGCTGCGGGGAGCAGCATTAGCTCACGGCCGGGGGGAGAGGCGTGATCGCCGGGTAAAACCGCACTGTCGTCCCGGGGAGAAACTGAACCAATGAACTGACCTGCAGCTCTGTGGAGAATTGTCGCTGGCTGAAATAAATCATTTAGGAAGATAAATGTTGGTTTAATAGATGAAATCTAACAGTTGTAGCTTCCATATTAGTTTGTCTGAATATAAAGTGAAGCTTCATGTTTTTACTGGAGCCCCAGAACCAGCGCTGCTGCTCTGTCTGAACATCAGAGCCGTCGCAATTTTAATAAAAGGTATTAAAATGAACATATCAGTCTATTGAATTTTATTTTGTTTTATTAAGCTACATATGTTTGGGTTTTTATTTAGTGCACCTCTACCTACTTGGTATACAAAATTATATGTATTATTCATTTCATTATATTATTATTATTTTTATTAATTTCATTATATTTAGTCGATTCACCTGAAGCGAGACTTCACTACACCAATGCATCGCTCCACAATATTGCAGATCTTTGTTTGTGCATGTGCAAATGTGTTGAAAAAGGTGATATTAGAGTCTCACCTTTTCTCAGACGAAATCTTAAGACAGGTCAAGGTTGTCTTAAGTTAAGAAAAAAGTTAAGAACAAATTTGAGAACTTTTATTTCAAGAATACCATTTATTCTTAAGTTTTTTCTTAAGAAGAAACTTAAGAAGAAAGTTAAGAAAATACTTAAGAACTTTTTTGGAGAATACGACTTAAGAATTTTTTCTTCTTAAGACAGAACTTAAGAAAAAAATGGCACTTAAGAAGATTTTTTTTCTTAAGAATGTTTTGAGAATACGGCCCCTGGTCTTTTGAGTCCAGGAAGTTCTTATAGACACGGAGAAACGCAAGACCAGGAGGAGACTAATCACTTCATAAATGTAATGAAAGATATGAACATTTCTGCATTTGTAGACGGTAGAAAGTACGGGGATAGCGAGATTTACAAGAAGGTGCGCGAAGCAGCACTTGTTTTGAATTTTGATACAGGAAGAAGAAGTGGAAATGACGGTAATTGCGTCATGATGTTCTCCGTGCGTCGCTGGTTTGATCCAGATATCCCGAATGATTAATTACCATGTAAACGTAATATTCCGAATGTTTCAGTAACCGGAATATTAGCAATAGCCCGAATTTTGACTGCATGTAAACGTAGTCTGTTATGATGGTGGAAGAAAAAAAGAAAGTTGCTGCCTGATTAATTTCTGAAACAGTATTTACAGGGACAATATTACATTTGTTAGCTGGAATTACGTCTCTCCTCGTACATCTCCAGTTACCGTTGATATTATTAAATATGATAAATAAATGAATGTATTTATCACAGAAATATGATCTGACAAACAGACTTAAGCTGTTGAGCTTCTGCTGGTGGACACCAACAGACCTGGGAACCCACTTGTAAGTACCAAAGTACAAGAAGAACCCACATGCTGATGCACCTCCACCGTGCTGCACCACTGGGAGGATGTTGTGTTTGGAAGATGAGAGATGATCGTTCTTCTTCACACGTCTTGTTTCATCGGTCCAGAACACTGTTACCCGGCAGTGTTGCCTCGGCGGTCTTTAGCAAACCTTAGAACAGGGGTGTCAAATGTGCAAGAAGTTTCCAACGCAAAAAACGAAAATGTTAATTTACTAAAAAGGAAGGCATAAATAATTGCCATGAATCGCAGCATATCCGATAATATATTTCTTCTACAAATCCATCGTTATTCCACAAAGAGAGCAGTTTTCGACATTTCTTTAGTTTTCTAGAATGCATTTGCCGATTTTATTTCTTTGTAGACGGTCGTTTATTTTTATTAACTGTCTACTATTATATATTTTCGCAGGAAAAATATCACTGCTAAAAAAGATGATAGAAGATATTTATTCTGAGAATTTCAGTTTTGAATACGAGGATAGTGACAAAGTAAAACAGTTAAAAAAGAAGTGCTGACTTTTTCGGCACACTGGCGTAAATATCCGCGGCAATTTTTAAAAATAAATACACTTAATTGTACTGGAAAAATCTTTAAATCACAAAGAAACACTCTCGGATGTAATAAGAAAGATTTTGCTTTTAATTAAATTTCCTATAAAAAAAACGAAATATAAAAAAACATACTTGTTTCTGTTTATCTTTGTAAAATGATATCAAAAGTATCTTACATAATTTGAAAAAAAACGAGAAATTTCAAGAAAAGATCCTGAAGAAATATATTTTACATAATTAGAGTGTAAACAAAGTGCATATTTCCTTTAAGATTAACTAAACTGATATTGGATTAAATAACAATAGTAAAAAAAAAAGAATTAGAAAAAAAAAAAATTCGCACCGTTTTTGTTATTTTGAGCGTGCGGTCCGCGAGAAAAAAATTGGTCAAATCCGTCCCGCCAAGCAAAATGAGTTTGACACCCCTGCCTTAGAAATATTTCACGGAGAGTATTAGGTTGCCATGACATCTCTTCCTGTTCCTGCAAATAAACAAAGGTTTAAAAAAACTCCGGGCAAAGTGAAGATTTTTGAAAACTCCGTTTATGTAGATGCGTGTGGACACACACAACCGGAGTTTTGCGTTTTCGAACGTCACATTATGCGCCAAAACAACAACAAATCTGCTCTGACGTGCGCCTTTTGTTTACTATAGAACTACAGATGATCCAGCATCTGTTCTCCAAGCTATTTATTAAATAAATGGTCTCTGGTCTTGACCACCGCTTATTGCGTTACACCGACACAGAGCCTACGGCGTAGGGTACGCTGCGACGCGCACCCTACGCCGTACCCTACGGCGTAGGCTACGGCGTAGTTCTGCGTCGATAACGCAGAAGCTCCGTGGCGGGACACGGGGGGGAGAAGGAGACGCGCCTGCCGGGGAAGCGGAGCCGCGGAGCCGCGGAGGTGCAGCTTCCCCGGGAGCCGCAGATTATCTACAGGTTTGAAATGCTTATGAATGTGGTCGAAAACGCAGATCTTCGGTTACGTGTGGAAGGGTTTTTTTTTAAAAACGATGTAATGTGGATGCAAATTTTTTTATAAACGGAGGGGGGAAATATTCGGTTTTAAAAATACCCAGCTACGTGTGGACGGGGTCTTAGACTCATGAACAGAGATGTTTGTCAGTTGATGCCTTCAAGCCTTTTTTGCTGTTTTCTTACTTTACTGAAGACGAGAGGGGAGTTTAGGGTTCACATCTGCAGACGTCAGATCACATTTAGCAGCAAATTAAAGCAGAAAATTAGTCAATTCTGTTGGGTTTAGATCCTTTTTTTGTGATGTTTTACGTCATAGATCAGGGGTCGGCAACCCGCGGCTCTAGAGCCACATGTGGCTCTTTAGCGCCGCCCTAGTGGCTCCTGGAGCTTTTTCAAAAAATGTTTTACCTTTTTTTCCTTTTCTTTCTTCGTTTTTTTTTCTCCTTTTTTTTCCTTTTTTTTTTTTTTTTTCCTTTTTCTCATATTTTTTCTTTTCTCTTTTTTTCTTTTTCCTTTCCTTTTTAATCTCAACATTTCGACTTTTTTCAGGAGATTTTGAATATTTCCTCGACATTTCGACTTTTTTTTCAACATTTCGACTTTTTTCTCGAAATTTCGAATTTTTCTCGACATTTCGACTTTTTTCTCAAGATTGTACTTCAACATTAATCTTGACATTTCGACTTTTTTCTCTTGACATTTTGACTTTTTTCTCCAAGTGCATAATGAAAATTAATATAGAAACATGCAGCATGTGTTGTCTTCATTCTAAGGCTGATACAAGACTTTTCATTTTTTGCGGCTCCAGACATATTTGTTTTTTGTGTTTTTGGTCCAACATTCTCTTTCAACATTTTGGGTTGCCGACCCCTGTCATAGATGAAAGTACGTCTGCGTGTACGAGGACTAGCGTCTCCTTCCAGGAGAGTCTCTGGACTTCTATAGCCCCGATGTGCATATCTGTGAACAATTCTGGTTTAAAAAACAAAAAGTTGAAAAGATGATGATGTTTTCAAAGCACTTATTGAACCAGCGTTAGCTTGATTGGTTCTCCATCCGCTGTCATAAAACACCGCAGCAGCGGCTGCTGTTTCAGCAGCTCCAAAATCGATGGCGTCCGTGTCAACGGACAAGGATTTAATCTGTCGGTGTTATTACACTAAATCACAAACTGTATTTGAAAGCCTTCGTGGCGTAGCAACAATGACCACGCCAGGCATTGATTACCTGAGAAGTCAATTTACTTGACTGACTGAGATGATTTGTTTCCCAAACTTAAGCGATGCTGAAAAGCTTGAGAGGTTTGAAAAGGGTAAATACTTCTCAGACAGAGTCTGGGCTCGGGCCACGGGGAGATCTGTCTGGGCTCTGGAGTCCACGCCGGGGTCCGTGCTCCTCAGACATGCAGCTACACGGCTAATCCGGAGTCAGCTGGAGGCCGAACCCGCGCCTGCCGGGGGATCGATGGCTCGCGGCTCACCTGCTTCTGCTCCACCTGACACAGCCATCGCAGGATCGAAGCAGCAGCCTGATTAGCTGGACAATCGACCCGCTGATAACACTCCCCGTCTCTGAGGAAGCTGCAAACACATTCCTCCGATAAAACAGAGGCCAAATATGTGTCTTATCATCCCAATCACTGCCAGCAAGCCCCTTTTTATTTTAAAAAGAGCTTGTTTTCAGTAAAACTACCTTCATTTGTTTGAGAAATGCAGACGAAGCTACAGAGAACCCACAGCTCCTCCACCTCCTCCACCTCCTGCACCTCAGGGGCCTGGATTGATTTCTTTTGTGAGATCATTTATACTAAAATAGTCTGCCAATATGCAATATGACTGCATAGCTTTAGCTGGACGATACGTCATCCGTTTGTTGAAACAGGGACGATTATGGGCTGGTATTTCCAGCATGTATAAAAAAAAAACAAGAAAAAAAGATAAGAGAAACAAATACAGGTGGACATTCCACCACATAAAGAAAAAAAAATAAATCAAAAAACATTTCAGTTACATGTTCGAAAATACGACGAGTATTAGGGCCAAACTAAGACAAAAAAAAATTGGATATTACAAGAATAAGGTCGTAAAATTACGAGAATAAAGTCATAGCCTAAAGTTACGAGAATAAAGTCGTAATATTACGACTTTATTCTCGCAACAATATGACTTTAATCTTGTAATTTTACGACTTTATTCTCGTAGTATTACGACTTTATTCTCGTAATATTACAACTTTATTCTCATAATTTTACGACTTTATTCTTGTAATTTTACGACTTTATTCTCGTAATTTTCAATTTTTTTTGTCTTAGTTTGGCCCTAATACTCCGTCGTACGAAAAGGAGTGGGAGAAAGTATACATTTATTTAATCCCACCCCCTTTCCACAACTAAACATAAATGATATGCCTGTATTTATGTTTTATACTATACACTAATTTGTATAAATAAATATATATCATTTTTACAAAAATAACCTGTTTAATACCAAATGTAAGCTCTATCATAAATATAATATACAGTAACTATGATATAAATATAATATGACTATGATATAAATATAACTATGATATAAATATAATACGTATATCTATATACCGTAAACATACAAAGACAACATGACGAAATAGCAAAACACACACAGCTGCTGATCTTTAAACACAGTCTTCACTTTTATACCTCAAATAAACTATGTCTTTATATTTCTTCTTAAATTGTTTTATGTGTGTACATTCTTTTAACTCCAAATTCAAATCATTCCACAGTTTGATTCCACAAACTGAGTAAGAGTCAGAGTCATTTTTATTGTCCCGCGAGGGGAGATTCATTTAGCAGTATGGGAAAACAGTCATCATACAAAGACAGACATACTGTAGCGGAGCCAGAGGGGGGCGAGGGGCGCCCAAGCTCATAGGGCCCAATGATAGGGCCCCGTTTTGTGTGATACGTTCATATATAATCGTAAATTGTAGGCTATAATTACGATAAAATGTGCATTGTGCGGCCAGTGTAGCTACTTCTTACTTTACAACTGTCTTGAACGCATCAGGGCTGTGAGCCAATCAGTTCATTAATGAAGGCTGTGAAGCCTGATTTATGGTTCCGCGTTAAATCGACGCTGCGTTGGTGTAGTAACGCGGAACCATAAATCGGCCTTAACAGTTACAGCCAATTTGCCGACTCGGCAAATTTGCTGCCATGAAGGAGATGAGCGCTAAACTTTAAAAGAGGACTAAGCATGTACAAAGTTTTATGGAAGAGTCAACTACCATTGGTGAGTCAGTGTAACCTTCCTAAATAATTTCTTTATCAGAATGTTGTGTAGCCTTGACCACCTGCCTATTTTAATAAGCTTGTTTTGTTGTCAACTAGACCACCGAGTCTATTCTCTGTTATAGACCACAGAAATGATGTTATAGGCCGCTGTGTCTATATCTATCTAAATAGATTGTGTAATTTTAGAACAGTTATGTTGGGTTTTTTTGTATTTAAGCTGTATCAAAGATGGAACTGAGTCAGTCCGTGACTATCTGAGTTTTCAGAGCCATGTGATTGACAGCTGTCAGGCCGATGTGTGTGTGTGTGTGTGTGTGTGTGTGTGTGTGTGTGTGTGTGTGTGTGTGTGTGTGTCGAAATGTTCTTGTGACTTTACTCTGCTTTCTGCAGCATAGGCCTATAGGCTTGCTTGGCTCTATAAAAGTGAGAATAAATGTTGTTTGATGGGTAGGATGAGGTGTTGTTGAACGTTAAAATGACTATCATAAGGGCCCATGGAGAATGCTCCGCCCCCTCTGTACTGAGACCCACGCTCCGCCACTGCAGACATACCAATAAGAACAATTAAAACATTAAAACATGACATAGTAACCATAATAAATGAGTAAAAGCAAAAGTGCTTCCAGCAGTGCAGGCAGAAAAAATGTATTAAAATATTAAAATGTATACACAAAAACTTCTTTTTGTTGTACGCACAAATAAAGATTTGAAGTTTAGGTTTCCCCTTAAATTATAACCCCCTTCCCTCCCAATGAATAATTTCTGAATGTTATCCGGTAGCGAATGATTTTTTGGAGGTTAGACCTCCCGGTTCCCGGTTCTGCTGCTGGTCAGTGTTCAGTTAACGGTACTATTCAAATACCAAGGATCATAAATTCAACTTGAAATGTCTGGAAAAAAAAATAAGAAAGAGTTTCTATCAGCACCACGAGGAAACACATTGCAAAAAGAAAATTGGAATAAAAAAAAAACAAACGAAAGGTTTCATCTGTGGTTATTTTGGGGTGAAACCGGCTCCACCGCCTGCAGACTGCGAGCCTTCCAGTCGTAGCAGGATCACAAAATCCCCCCGTTGTGACCATTATTTCTTCAGTGCAGCAAAGGCCCCCCCTCCGTGCTTTCCATCAGCTCCCCACGCGGTTTCCCAGACGGAGCCGGCGGGCGGCCGCCCCGGCGGGTTAGCCGCCCCGGCGGGCCGGGCCCACGGGGAGGCCGTCCAGCTCTGAGTGGAAACGTCACATTAAAGAGGACGGCCGCTCACACCGGCTCCTTCATGTTCACTCGAGTGTTTCTGACTTGAGAGTAACTCTGCAAGCGTTTGAACAAGCAAGGAAGGTTAGCTTATTTAAATATCTTTGACTTCATGTTACTGCCCCACTGGACTCCTAGCGGACACGGCTGGAGATGAACACATGAAGGAAGATTGTTTTATAAGTCCGTCGTCGTTTGTGAGCTGATTTTAGTAGGCCTGTTTTGAAAAAAATCGATTTCCCAATTCTAAATCGATTCTCATATTAATTCCTAAAAATCGATTCACATGTGTAAAGATCGATTTTTTTTTTAACATTTTTTGGGTTTTTTTTTTTTTTTTAATTTAATTTTATTTATTTATGTATTTTTTTTTTTCATCATTACATTACAACTTTTGGTTATTTTTTTGTTTATCCCCAAAAAAGAAATGTTTTGTTGGACACGAGAATAACTGGTGCCATGTTTTTGCCTTTAAATATGTTTAAAGGTATGAAAACATTAAAGTGTTAGGTTATAATTGCATAAATTGTCTATATTTCATTACTTTATATACTGTCTTGGGGTTACAAGAAAAACCAAATGCTCAAAAATTAAAAACCAAAATAGACCGAAAATGGAACAAATAAAAAACGGAATGTGGGAAAAAATAAAAGCGATTTCATCGTCTCTGTTTCCTCCCTGGATCTGTTTGGTAATTCTGACCCACGATGTTTCTGAAAATAGTTTTATCAGCATTCTGGGAGCTGATTGGTCCTTACAGCATCATTAGCTGCAATACTTGCTGTTGAATCTCAATATAATACTAGTATTAATATGTTGCATAACTACAGTCATATAATTCATGCAACAGCTCAAAAAACAGTTTTAACAACACTAACCCAAATCAATATCGGAATCAAATCAAATCAAATCTTGATAATCGATTCTGAATCTTAAGAATCGGAATTGAATCTTGACATTTTAATCGATCCCCAGCCCTAGATTTTAGTCTTTGTTTTATGTTGTTTTCCTTCTGTGTTTTATTTTGAAACTATCTTGCCTTGGCTCTCCGTCTAACTATTGTCCCGTCTTTCCTCCTCCCCTTGCCAATCCATTTTTCTTGCTTCCTCATTGTGCTCCCTCGTCTCCTGCCAGCTCATCTTTTCCTCTTTTTATCTCCCCCGCCCCCTCTGTGCAGCACAGATAAGAGTTTTTTCAAAGACAAACAACAAATGTTTGAATCTTAAACCATTACCTCTTCTCAGTCGGACCATTTTCGTTATAAATCAGATAAAACAATGACAGAACTGAAGAAACATTGGACCTGAATACAAATATCCATGAAGCGGCTCTTTCATTTTATTTGTGCAAACCCACACAGAACAAAACCCTGGCCCCTTTTAGGAGGCAGGAAATGTGTTGTTTGCTGAGCTACGTGGAGCGATCTGTGACATCACAGACTTAGCTCCAAATTAAAACCAAACCCTCTTCTTCTCCGTCTGCTGCAGGGAGAAAAAAGCTTTAACGCTCATTTTAATCCACATAGAAGAAGGGCAGAGTCCATTAGAGTCTGACTCCACCCCCTAAAACTGGCTGCTGTGAACAGAGATGTAAAAACTAGGGGGGGCAAATTAGCGCGTTAACTGCGATTAATTAATTACAGGCATATTTAGCGCGTTATGTTTTTTTAATCGCTTAATCTATTTTTTAATCTCTAATTTTACTTCATCTGTATGCGAGTTGCCTTTATTGTGAAATCTGTGTTTGTGCGGTGGGCTTGAAGTGGACGCTGATTGGCTCTTACTGTTTGGACGTGTTTAGCAACAAAGCTGGTAGGACTTTGCTCAACACCAAAGCAGCTGAAGTTTATGGAGGTAGATTTGTGTCTTAATTATTCAATCAAAAAAAAGATTGCTTCAATCAAAAAAAGATTGCTTCAATCAAAAAAAGATTGCTTCAATCAAAAAATATATTTTCAATTAAAAAAAAAATCACTTCAATCAAAAAAAATGATTTCAATCAAAGAAAAAAAGTGTTTAAATGCAAAAAAATATTTGAGACAAAAAAAAATGCATTGTAACACTGTTTTTCTTTGATTGGAAATGTTTTCTTTGATAGAAAACAGGGGTTGCGGGATGTTTGTGTCAAAATGAACTTTTTTCACTTCTATGAAAAATAAAAATCACTTCAAATCGAAAAAAAAATATTTTTAAATCCCCAAAAAAGTGTTCAAATGTACGGAAGAGTATTAGGGCCACTTAAAAAAATAAAAATAATTCTGAGAAAAAAGTCAGACCCCGTCCACACGTAGCCGGGTATTTTTAAAAACGAATATTTCCCCCCTCCGTTTATAAAAAAATTTGCATCCACATTACATCGTTTTAAAAAAAAAACCCTTCCACACAGAACCGAAGATCTGCGTTTTCGACCACATTCATAAGCATTTCAAACCTGTAGATCATATGCGGCTCCCGGGGAAGCTGCACCTCCGCGGCTCTGCGGCTCCGCGGCTCCGCGGGCTCTACACCGTAGGGTGCGCGGAGCCGCGTAACCTACGGCGTAGCCTCTGTGTCGGTGTAACGCAGTAAACGGTGGTCGAGACCAGAGACCATTTATTTAATAGCTTGGAGAACAGATGCTGGATCATCTGAAGTTCTGTAGTGAACAAAAGTCGCACCTCAGAGCAGATTTGTTGTTGTTTTGGCGCATAATGTGACGTTCGAAAACGCAAAACTCCGGTTGTGTGTGTCTACACGCATCTACATAAACGGAGTTTTCAAAAATCTTCACTTTGCCCGGAGTTTTTTTAAACCTTCGTTTATTTGCGTTTTCGTGTGGATGACAGGTCAAAACGTAGGAAAATATCTCCGGTTTAGCAGATATCCGCAGATATCCGGCTACGTGTGGACGGGGTCTCAGAATTCTGACTTTAATCTCAGAATTCTGAGAAAAAAGTCAGAATTCTAGGCCACTAAAAAAATAATAATAATAATTCTGAGAAAAAAGTCAGAATTCTGAGAAAAAAGTCAGAATTCTGACTTTAATCTCAGAATTCTGAGATTAAAGTCAGAATTCTGACTTTTTTCTCAGAATTCTGACTTTTTTCTCAGAATTCTGACTTTTTTCTCCCAGCTCTCCCAGCTCATTTCAGGTGAGAGGTTACACCCTGGACAGGTCACCAGTCCATCACAGGGCCACATATAAACACACAAACCATGCTCACAACCACACTCACGCTCACACCTACGGGCAATTTAGAATCACCAATTAACCTAGTGTGCATGTTTTTGGACTGTGGGAGGAAGCCGGAGTACCCGGAGAAAACCCACGCAAGCACGGGGAGAACATGCAAACTCCACACAGAAAGGCCCCTGCCGGGCCTGGGAGTCGAACCGGGGACCTTCTTGCTGTGAGGCAACAGTGCTAACCACTAAGCCACCGTGCTGCCCCCCCCCCCCCCCCCAAAAAAAGAGTCAGAATTCTGAGATTAAAGTCAGAATTCTGAGATTAAAGTCAGAATTCTGACTTTTTTCTCAGAATTCTGACTTTTTTCTCAGAATTCTGACTTTTTTCTCAGAATTATGAAATTAAAGTCAGAATTCTGACTTTTTTCTCAGAATTCTGAGATTAAAGTCAGAATTCTGACTTTTTTCTCAGAATTCTGACTTTTTTCTCAGAATTCTGAGATTAAAGTCAGAATTCGGACTTTTTTCTCAGAATTCTGACTTTTTTTTCCAGAATTCTGAGATTAAAGTCAGAATTCTGACTTTTTTCTCCCAGCTCTCCCAGCTCATTTCAGGTGAGAGGCAGGGGTTACACCCTGGACAGGTCACCAGTCCATCACAGGGCCACATATAAACACACAAACCATGCTCACAATCACACTCACGCTCACACCTACGGGCAATTTAGAATCACCAATGAACCTAATATGCATGTTTTTGGACTGTGGGAGGAAGCCGGAGTAACGGGAGAGAACCCACGCAAGCACGGGGAGAACATGCAAACTCCACACAGAAAGGCCCCTGCCGGGCCTGGGAGTCGAACCGGGGACCTTCTTGCTGTGAGGCAACAGTGCTAACCACTAAGCCACCGTGCTGCCCCCCCCCAAAAAAAGAGTCCGAATTCTGAGATTAAAGTCAGAATTCTGAGATTAAAGTCAGAATTCTGACTTTTTTCTCAGAATTCTGAGATTAAAGTCAGAATTCTGACTTTTTTCTCAGAATTCTGAGATTAAAGTCAGAATTCTGAGATTAAAGTCAGAATTCTGACTTTTTTCTCAGAATTCTGACTTTTTTCTCAGAATTATTTTTATTTTTTTTAAGTGGCCCTAATACTCTTCCGTACAAATGCAATTTTTTGGGTCTCAAATATTTTTTTGCATTCAAACACTTTTTTTCTTTGATTGAAAAAGTTTTCTTTGATTGAAGTGATTTTCTTTTATTGAAAATATTTTTTTTTCTTTTTGAAGCAACCTCTTTTTTGATTAAAAGACACAAATGTCCTACCCATAATATGGCCCAAAAACAACAAAACACTACTTCAATCAAAAAGGTTGCTTCAAACAAAAAACTTCACTTCTATCAAAGAAAACATTTCCAATCAAAGAAAAACAGTGTTCAAATGCATTTTTTTGAGTCTCAAATATTTTTTTGCATTCAAACACTTTTTTTTCTTTGATTGAAATCATTTTTTTGATTCAAGTGCATTTTTTTATTGAAAATATATTTTTTGATTGAAGCAATCTTTTTTTTGATTGAATAATTAAGACTTTAAAGGAAAACACCTCAAGTTGAGGGCTTTTCTCAGCAATTTTTAGGTGATATTAAAAAAGATTAATTAGATAATTGATTACAGATCTTAATTAATTAATTAATCAATCGCAAAAGAAATGTAATGGCTTGACAGCAATAGTAAAAACATCAAGATTTTGCACTCTTTGGGTTGTTTCAGCTTCTGAAAAAGAAAAAAGGGCATAACGCATCTCTTTTAATATGTTTACATCCCATTTCCTGCTGTAGGGAACATTTCCCCCCATATTTTCTAAACTCGGGTGTCTTTTGTTCAGATTTTGAGATTAAATCTAAAGTTGAAGGTTATCTCGATCTCAACATCAACCACACTCTTCTTTTAATTCAGTTCCTTTCTAAAATGAAATGTTTACCATTAAGTCTCATTTAAGCCAACACAGTAAAACATTTTTTTATTTTATCAGAGTTATTTTCCGTCTGTGTTGGTTTGGGGACGACTTTATCCTTAAAGAGGATTCAAACAGACCACTTTGCTGGCTCTCTAAATGCTACAAAGCTTCATTTTCTTCTGATATATTGGTGATTTGTTGCAATTTAATAATCCAAACAAACAATTTTACAGCCTTTTACAGGTAAATCTGCCATTTTGTGCTGTTGATGTGGGCCTGGACTGATATTTATTTATATCCTCATCAGTCCTGCAGGCAGATTGTTAAATATCACTGAACTCCATCATGTCATCATCGCTGCCATGACCTTTGAGTTATTCAGGGAGCCTCATCGGAGAGTGCCTCAGCCAATGTGACAGCTATCTCACCACACGTTTGAAAATGCTTCGCAAAGACAGACGGGTGAATTAACGTTCGATATTTCCTGTTGAGCTCTGGGAAAAAGAAAAAAAAAAGACACACACAGGCCAAGTCCACATGAACACAGGCATGTTTATCAATGCGATTATGTTTTGATCTATTGTCCTCAACAAAAGCTCAATTTTGGTAAATAAAAGGACGGTATAAAGAAGAACTGGACAACTCCCCGTGAGGTCAGAAATGGATTTTCTGAGGAGTGTTTTGAAGCCTCTGTCGTTGCTCTGCGTGGTGCCATATTGGCAGGAAATGGCTCCATTCAACCCAAGTTAATCCAGAAATGGCATCAACAAGCAGGAGGCTCGCTGTTAAAGGCCCGTCTCAACTCAGTTACCTCAGGTTAGATATAGTTGGGCTTATCTCATGCTGACTTATTTCTGATATTGCTGCTGAAACATCCAAAATGAGTTCTGCTGGAGCTGAGACAAGGACTAGCGGATCTCCATTGACTACGTTTACATGGAGTCAAAATTTGGGTTATTGCTAATATTCCGGTTATTGAAACATTCGGAATATTCCGTTTACATGGTAATTAATCATTCAGGATATCTGGATCAAACCAGCGACACGCAGAGAACGTCATGACGCAATTACCGTCATTTCCGCTTCTTCTTCCTGTATCCAAATTTTCGCTCACCTTCTTGTAAATCTGGCTATCCCAGTACTTTCTACCGTCTACAAATGTTCATATCCTTCATTACATTTATGAAGTGATTAGTCTCCTCCTGGTCTTGGTTTCTCCGTGTTTATAAGAACTTCCTGGACTCAAAAGACCAGGATTCCTTGTGAACAGAACATGTGCAGAAAACAAATTCCTGTTCTGTTTGATGGGGATATTCCGTTTGGTGTTTACATGACCGAATATTCGGGTTTTAAAAGGAGTAACCCAGGGGTCATATTTAGGTTTTTAAAAACCTGAATATGAGCAAATTCGGGTTATTTAAAGGGGTTATTGGTGTTTACATGGTTATTGCCAATATTCGGGTTTTAAAAGGGTAATTGACTGCATGTAAACGCAGTCACTGAGATCCGGGGTAGGACGAGGTCGATCAAAAGATCACGGTTTGTTTCGGTTCTGGTTTTATTTTGAACCCTGTGTCTTTGGCCCCGATTTGCAAAAACTCCGTCTTCACGGTTGCTTGTAAAAGGAGGGAAACGGACATTTAGGCTTCAGAACGTCACATTATGAGACAGAAACGTCACCAGCGTCATGTGTGCGACCTGTGTTTACAATTTGTTTGGCCACCGTCAATATTTTCTTGTATTTTACTTGTTTTATATTCTAAAGTTACACTTAACAGTAACTCCACTTCTCTGTCACTCCAAACGAAAGACTCTCGTTCATCTTGGAAGTAACTGGAAGTTACTCGTGTCATTTGTTGATGTTTTTTTGCAGGATTCTGATTGGCTAGCGTGACTTTATCTTCTTGTTACACTACCCCCTGTAGGTTTGGCTGCTCATAACACCGTAACAGCGTATTTATGCAGGTTCGTGTAAATGATGGTATTTTTCAAAACGTAGAGGGGGAAATATCCGTTTTTGTAAATACCCGGCTATGTGTCAGTTTTGTCTTGACTTCCCTGGTTCCATCTGCCCTGATTGTCTGCACCTTTGTCTCGTCAACCCTTCTGTGTATATCTTGTCTTGTCTCTCTCTTGCTCCCTGCTGGTCCGTACTCTCTGGTTTTTGGCTAAAGCTCTTCCTCTGCAGTGCTTTTGGTCTGTTTTTTCATAATAAATCACCTTTATGGAACTCCTGCCTCCTGGCGTCTCTCCTGCATGTGGGTCCTAAATCAAGCGCAGCGTGACAGAAGACCCTAGCGGTGAAGGCGTCAGAGCAGCGGGCAGTCCTACCGTTCAGCCTTCATCGTGAGTAAAGGGAGCTGCTTCAGGCTGTTTGGCTAAGCTTCTCCCTGGAATCCATCCAGCCGACCGGTCACAGTGGCCTCTTAACTATAATTCACTGCAAAACAAGCCTCATCAACTTTAAAATAAGATATGGACTTTAATCACAGCTCAGAAGTCGGGTTCACTGAAGGTGCTCAGAAGTTACAGTGAACAAAGTATAGAAGATAGAAGGTCTCACATCACCCCAAATTCAAAAACTCTTCACTGGTTACCTGCTGGCTCCCTTTTCGTTTTAACTTTAAAGTCTTGGTGTTGACTTTTAGAGCTCTGCATGGTCAGGCCCCGTTCTACATCAAGGAAACACTAATATGCCCCTAGCCTCCATCTCGGAGGCTGAGGTCATGTGACCAGAGCCTGCTGACGGTCCCTCGTACGTGCTTTAAGACGCGAGGAGATCCTGAGATCCTTCCAGGGCGTCACACCGTCTCTACGTTTACTGGACTCCATCGGTGCTTTAGGAGCAAACTTAAAACCCACCTGTTTCTCAGTTTTTTTAAACATTAGCAGTGAGAGGGATGTTTTATGACCATCTTGATTTTATCTACTTTTATTCTAGGAGCTTTTTATTTGTATCGTCTTGTTAGTTGTTGCTATTGTATCGGTAGGAATTTTTTTTTTCCTAGTTTTTTTTTTTTCATCCTTCTTCCCACAAAAGGAGGGCCTTTTTGCCCCCTAAACGTCCCCCCAAGATCACCAAATTTTGCATGCAAGTCAGGCCTGGCGAAAAATTTGACATTTAATGGTTTGCATTAATGGGCGTGGCCTAATGGCTCAACAGCGCCCCCTAGAAAACTTCGTCCCTCAAGCCCCACAATACGGTTTGACGTACATGCATGAAAATCGGTACACACCTGTATCATGTCGCAACTTAAAGAAAAGTCTCTTGGCGCCATGGCTGAAACCGAACAGGAAGTCGGCCATTTTGAATTAATTGTGTAATTTTGGCACAATTTATGCTATTTCTTCGGCTGCTTCTTCGCCCGAACCTTGACAAGATCGAACCTCTGCTGGTCGTTTCAACTCTGCTAGTATTTCTCTCTAATATTGTTTCAGTAACAACAGCGATGAGGACGATTGAATAGCTGTGATCACAATGCATATAAAGTAAGTTAGCATCTTAGTTTAGCGGGAGCTGGAAGGTGAAGTCGATCTTTGGATTAATTAAGAAGTAAGATGGAAAAGACGCTGCAAAAAACCTCCGCCTGGCGTCACATGCCGTTGTCCAGCTCCTTTTAAACAGTCTGATGCAGAATCTAAACCAGTTTGCACTGATGTTGACTCCTTCAGAGTAATAAAGGACACATGTCACATTCACAAAGTGAATATCCACCACTTGTGGCCGTTAGTGATGCGGTAAATCCTGCGAGAGCTCTCGTTATCCCCCGTCCTCCCATTAAACATGCACAGCAGCACGGGGCTCGCAGCCTTGTGCAGGATGGGATTAAAAAAAAAAAGGCAAAAGAAAATGTTCAGAGCTTTTTTACTTCCCCCTGTGGTTTCGTTTGAAGAGAGGAGAGTTTGATCCTTGACTCCTACAGACCGCACCTCGGAGTGTTTCTTGAGCAGGATGCCGACCTGCTAATTGGACTCAACGCAGCATCAGTGTCTGGATGTTAGCGACAGGAAAGCAGCATGAGTATATAATGAACAGGCAAAGCAGGTAGTAGAGTAAAGTGGGTTTTGAAGTCAACCAGACTAGAGATGCACTTTATAATACCAAACAGGGATGAAAAAGTGTTGAAGAGTCTGAGCTGACTTTCCCGCGGCTGGATCCATCTGCAGGCTTATCTGCTGTGTTGTTTATCGAGGTTGAAACCAAATAAAAAGTTCCACGTGAAGTCAAGTTTAACATCAACCTTTCACCTGTTTGAGATTGTCTTGTTTGCTCTTCCTATCTCAGGAGACCACAGGTTAATGAAATGGATCCTGAATCCATCTGAAATCGACTGGAGTCTGTTTGCGTTAAATTAGCATTTCTCTAAAGGCTTGTGCCGCCGACCTCACAGCTTAAAGAAGTAGAAGTAAGTGTAACTTAACTCTGAGATGTTTCCTCTTCCTACTCTCGAGTGAAAGTGCATGTTAGTATCGTCTCTGTATCCGTCTAGAACAGGGGCCGGCAACCCAAATTGTTGGAAGAGCCATATTGGACCAAAAACACAAAAAACAAATATGTCTGGAGCCGCAAAAAATGAAAAGTCTTGTATAAGCCTTAGAATGAAGGCAAATGGGGAAAGGCGAAATGTTTACAAAAAAGGGGAAATGGTGAGAAAAAAGTGGAAATGTTGAGAAAAAAGTCGAAATGTCAAGAAAAAAGTCAAAATGTTGAGAAAAAAGTAAAAATGTTGACAAAAAAGTAGAAATGTCGAGATTAATGTTGAAATAAAATCTCGAGAAAAAAGGTGAAATGTCGAGAAAAAAGTTGAAATGTTAAGAAGAAAGTCGAATTAAAAAGGAAAAGGAAAAGGGAAGAAAAAAAGAAAAAAAGGGAAAAAAGAGAAAAAAAGAGAAAATCAAGAGAAAAAAAAGAAGAAAAAAAGGAAAAAAAACATTTTTGAAAAAGTTCCAGGGAGCCACTAGGGTGGCGCTAAAGAGTGCCGGTCTAGAGCCGCGGGTTGCCGACCCCTGGTCTAGAGACCAGGGGCCAGATTCACAAAACATTCTTAAGAAAAAAAATCTTCTTAAGTGTCATTTTTTTCTTAAGTTCAGTCTTAAGAAGAAAAAAGAGAAAAAAGTCATATTCTCCAAAAAAGTATTTTCTCAACTTTCTTCTTAAGTTTCTTCTTAAGAAAAAACTTAAGAATAAATGGTATTCTTGAAATAAAAGTTCTCAAATTTGTTCTTGACTGTTTTCTTAACTTTAAGACAACCTCTCTTAAAATTTCTTCTGTGAAAAGGTAAAACTAAAAATCACCTTTTTCAACACATTTTAGACAAGTTTAGACTAGTAGGTCATAGTTTGAGTATATACTTTGTAATTAATTTAATTAATTTTTTAAATTTTACTCTTTATTTCATTAAAAAAAAACAAAAAAATTCAATACAAACACAAATGTTCCTAACTTGTGAATGAAAAGGGAGCAGAAAGAAGAAGAATCTTATCTGATCTGCCCCTTTCACAAATAACATAAATTAAAAATAATAATAAAAAAACAACAACTAAGTGAATAAAAAAAACTAAAATAAAATAAAATTAAAATAACATTAAAATAAAATTACCGCCGCCTAGGGGTATGTCAATCAAACTCAACTAACATTTTTCATTATATTACCTTAACATACAGGCTTTAATTGTTCTTTGAATGTAATGTTTGATTTGGATTCTTTGTTTTCTTCATTCAGATTGTTCCATAAATTGATTAATTGAGTAATTAATTACACAAAGAGACTGTTAACTGTTTGTTAGCATGTTAGTTAGCGTGGTAGTTAATTATTATTAATTTTCCCCAATAGTAATTTTTTTCGCACATTAATCTCATCCACCATAACCTTGAAAAGTTCCTGCATCTCTTTTTCTCCTTCTCCATGTTTAGTGAGTGACTGACGGTTAAGACACAAACTACCTGTATAAATGTTGTTTGTTGGCGCGTGCAATGCAATGACATATTTTAAAGGAGCTTGAGGCAGGATTGAGGCAGGATTTATGAAGAAAATTCGTATACGTTTTAAGTTTTCTAGTAATAATGTCAGATGAAGCGTTCCAAACCAAAAAGAATGAGCCCTCTAGTGTATCTCTAGTTTGCCTTGAACAGGCTGTGTGCTGCAAAATGTGCTGCAATTCTGGGCCCGAATTTCCCGCGCTGTCCTGCAGATTGTGACGTCACATGACGCTGCATGTGCGTTCTCCCCGTTCTCCCGTGCCGGCGTCGCTGTTGGCTGCAGTACCCCCGACGGCCGTCGTGGTGAAGGGTGGCGCTAGAGAGTCTCATTTCTTAAAAGGAGCCTCATGCTCCTTTAAGAAGTTCTTAAGTAGGAAAAATAAGAAATTCGTAAGAAATGACAGTTCTGAAGACGGTTCTTAAGAAAATATTGAGGAATTGCACTTAAGAACTTTCTTATGAACTTCTTAATTTTAGATCTTAAGACATTTCTTAAGATTGTTCTTAAGAACATATTGGTGAATCCCCAGATCTGAGAGTTGGAGAACAGAACTACCTGGAGCTCCGTCCCCGTCTCACTCTTCCCGGTTCTCTCGGTGTGTTTTTGAGCTGTGGTCCAGAGATCCTTGCAGGCAAACAGTGCTGGCGCTCCGTTTGTGCTCGTCCTGAGCGCTGACCAAACACAACCTGGCAGCGGCGCCTGACTGGGGCTCTAATGAGTGCAGTCGAGGGGGCTGACACCTTGCTGGAAAGCAGCGAGCCAGACACAAAGCACATATTGATGAGTCTGCTCCTCGGTTCAAACAGAACATGAATTATTGCTCGTTTTTAGCCAGCGGCCCACGCAACAGTGAGCAGGGGGCCATCAAAGGAAACTCCGGATCCTGAGACGACTTTGACTTTGTCTGCTCCCACGAGGAGACGTTTGTGTTTGAGTGATGAAAACACATTTTTCACATTTAACTGTTACTATATGAAAATTAGCATTTGAAAAGGACGCCAAAAGTGAAGGTCTGGGCTGTTTTCACAAACAGTGATGTCACTGCATCTTTTCTTAAACTTGAATGGTAACGATGAACTTGCTGTTTAAACTGAAATTGGTGCAGAAATTTCTTATGCAACACTACCGAAGAGTTGACACTTTAAAATTGCTTTCCTTACTTGGATATTTCATTCTGCTCGACAGAAAAACCATTTAAACGACTGTTAACGACGCTCAGATAGTACTTGTTGAAAAAATGTAAAAAACCTGCAGTGGAAACCTCCTTCAGGCTAAACTTCAATAAACATGTTCATTTTCACCGCTGGGTCAAACGGGGTTTCCTCAGTGATACTGCAGCAAGATTTTTTCCACATTTTTTGTTTTGCACCTGGTGAACAAATCATCTCAAATGAAAGTCGACCTCCAGAAGGTGAGTATATTTGTCAAAAAAACTAAATCGCTATGATTAAAATAAGAATATCATTTGAACAGTTTTGTTATTGATGGTAATTAGTGGGCATTAGATGGGTTAGGAGTTATAAATGTTGCTAGGAAGAAGATCCGGGTTTGAATGCTGGCTGGAACCTTCCAGTGTGGAGTTTACTGGGAGAGCTGGGATCGTCTCCAGCAGATCCCTGTCAGGTATAAGCAGGTGTAGTTTCAGTTTTAGTTTTTTTTTTATCTCAAAGACACATATCGTGAATGACAGATTAAGTGTTTGTTGTCTGGAATTCGGTTTCAGGAGGAACAATGCGGTTTTCGTCCCTGTCGCGGGACACTGGACCAGCTCTACACCCTCCGCAGGGTGCTCGAGGGTTCATGGGAATTTGCCCAACTAGTCTACATGTGCTTTGTGGATCTGGAGAAGGCATTCTCCAGCATTCTTGGCATTCTCGGACCGTCTTGGTGAAGGAGCTGAGTCGAAAGGTGAAGCTCTCGATTTTTTTCCTACTGAAAGAATACACCCCCTCCCGTACCCTCCGCTCAACCTCTGCTGGACTTCTTTTCACTCCCACCTCACACCTTAGCAGCATGGCTGCCCGAGTTTTCAGTTGCACGGCACCCAGACTCTGGAACTCCCTCCCCCCACACATAAGACAAATAGACTCCACCACCACCTTCAAAACGCAACTCAAGACTCACCTGTTTAAACTTGCCCATTCACTTTGACCGGTCACCACACACTACTTCCCACCATACTGTTGTGTTATCTGTACTGTTGCTCCTCGGTTGTCTATTGTATGTATTGTGTATGTGTGTATGTATTATATTTTCTATTGTATTACTATTGTATTTCCTGTATTGTATTGTTTTGTTTTTATTCTGTAAGGTGACCTTGGGTGACATGAAAGGCGCCGTTAAATAAAATGAATTATTATTATTATTATTATTTACCGGTCAATCTACGCCCCTACCCTCACCTATGGTCACGAACTTTGGGTAGTGACCGAAAGGACAAGATCGCGGATACAAGCGGCCGAGATGAGTTTCCTCCGCAGGGTGGCTGGACGCTCCCTTAGAGATAGGGTGAGATGTTTGGTCACCTGGGAGGAGCTCGGAGTCGAGCCGCTGCTCCTTCACATTGAGAGGAGTCAGCTGAGGTGGCTTTGACATCTGTACCGGATCCTCCTGGACGCCTCCCTAGGGAGGTGTTCTAGGCATGTCCCTCCTCCCTAGGGAGGTGTTCCAGGCATGTCCCTCCTCCCTAAGGAGGTGTTCCAGGCATGTCCCTCCTCCTTAGGGAGGTGTTCCAGGCATGTCCCTCCTCCCTAAGGAGGTGTTCCAGGCATGTCCCTCCTCCCTAGGGAGGTGTTCCAGGCATGTCCCACCGGGAGGAGACCCCGGGGAAGACCCCGGGGAAGACCCAGGACACGCTGGAGAGACTATGTCTCTCGGCTGGCCTGGGAACGCCTCGGACTCCCCCCGGAAGAGATGGAGGAAGAGCTGGAGGAAGTGTCTGGGGTGAAGGAAGTCTGGGCATCTCTGTTGAGGCTGCTGCCCCGCGACCTGGGAACAGATAAGCGGCGGATGATGGATGGATGGATGGATGGATGTCTGGAATTCATTAATGCATAGCTTGTGGAACTATGAAGGATAATTAGCTTATCAAATATTGGGTTTAGTACTTCAGAGAGTCCCAAAAAAACTGCTATGCAGGAGACAGTGTTGAGTTGGTGTTCTCACTGTAGACAGGAAATTCTCTTATTCACCTATCTTTATTTCCCTTTTGAGTTTGCATTTTCCCTTCTAATTCATCCCCACCGTGTATGTTGAGATAAAAAACAGAAAAAGCACTAACACAGAACTATCGCGGATCTTTTTGGTTTCTATATTATCTTTTTTTAATTTATTGGTAGCTGGAAACAGTAAAAGTAGAGCATTACTGATGCTTAGCTCTGGTTTGCTACGTCAGTGGATCCTACTGGGTCGGACACAGACTTATACAGTTCATGTTCTTCCCACATTTTACTGTTAACCTTATTTTTTTGCTGTAAAACAATATAGACAAGCAAAAGATAAAAAAAATTAAGATTGATTATTTGTCGAAGAAATTAGTTGATGATTGCTAGATTTGCTGTATTAACCCATCAGGCGGTGGTGATTGATGGATGATGATGATATGAACAGAAATGGATAGTTACCGGATTGAGGAATTAAGTTATTCCTTACAATATTACAAAATACACCGGTTACAAAAGCACATTTTCAAATATCTTTGGCTTTGAATGACTTTTGAGCTCCCTAGAATTTCAGGCACCACGTTTTAACATCTTGAAAACCCTCTTGACAGACGGACATATCAGTAAATAAGCCTTTTCCATCCACCTGTTACTCAGCTTCTGTATTTGTCTTTCATCTATGACGCACCGACAAGTCACTGAGGCCGTTGATCTGCTCGGTAAAGCTGTTAAAAGAGAGAAGGAGTAATCCAGAGTGCAGAGATGTGGGTGTGTTCTCGTGTACTTTAGGAAATAGATGCTGTAAATCAATAAAGTAATAACATTTTATTTCTCTTATTTACCTCAACTGTGACTTGCATCGTGCAGCTCAGGCAGTAAGTCCAGGAAACACACTTCTTCAACCCATCCTCCGGTCAGGATGAGCCGACTGCACAATGTGTCATGGAAATTGTGTTTATGAATCCCTTTATGCCCAGAGAAGTGTTGTGAAAATCCAACTTTTCACTGTTAATCCCTGTAGGCTCTAGGGATGGGCGGTATGGACTAAAAAATGTATCACGATAATTTCTGGCATTTATCCCGATAACGATAAAAATGACAATAAAAAAAATACCAATTCAACTCCACCTTTGTAAATATAAATCTATCTCGCTCTCAGATCCGCCATGTTTGTTACACAAAAACGTCATCAACGGGAATTTATCCTTATTTCTTTCTTTCTTTCTTTCTTTCTTTCTTTCTTTCTTTCTTTCTTTCTTTCGTCTTTCTTTCTTTCAGGCTCATTTCCTTCCTTCCTTGTTCCCTTTCTTCCTTCTTTCCTCCTGCTCTCTCCTTCCTTCTTCCCTTCCTCTTTTCTCCCTTCCTTCCTCCTTTCCTTGTTTTCTCCTTTCCTTCCTTCCTTCCTTCCTTCCTTCCTTCCTTCCTTCCTTCCTTCCTTCCTTCCTTCCTTCCTTCCTTCCTTCCTTCCTTCCTTCCTTCCTTCCTTCCTTCCTTCCTTCCTTCCTTCCTTCCTTCCTTCCTTCCTGTACGTTGTGCATGGATTTAACACAGAACCATAAATCAACTTTACACAAAAACGTCATCAACAGGATTTTATCGTTTTTACCGCGATATGACAAATTCTTACCGTGGGGAATTTTTTTGACGGTAAATCGTGAACGGTAAAATATCTCCCATTCCTAGTGGGCTCCCACCTTCACATCATAGATGTTTACCGTCCAGGGCCCAAGATTATCCTGATCCCTAAAGCATATTTCCAGGTCATCACAACTGTAAACAGTTAAATGTTTAATATTATATATAAATGTTTTCTAATTTAACCATGCATCATTAAAAGTTGCATTTTTTTTTCAAAAGTCTAAACAATTGTTATCAGGTCTCAATGAAATTTCTGACAGGCTTTGGCCAAAATACAGTACAAAAGCACCATTTTCAACCATGCCTTTACACCAGTTTCAGGGGGCGGAGTCTCCAGAGTGTGTCCCTTTTGAAATGGGCTTTAAAAACCTCACACTACCCTCAACACATTCACTCTTACTCACACCTACGCTCAAAACAATTCAATCTGTATAATCATTCAAAATGCATAAAAGTCTGACTTTAAAGAAATTACGGTAAGAATCATTAAAGCTTTAGTGACTGTATTTTTGTCATATTTGCTAAAATTACCACTGATTTCCTGAAGCTCTTGTAGTGGCAGATGGTCTAATAATCACCTAATTTAGTGCTATTAAACATAGTAATGTTTTCAAGCCAGGAGAGAAACACCTGTGCAGTTCCCGAGTATAACACTGATACGTGAACGTGTAACCCCAGTTTGCAACTCACTAAAGCAATGATTAACCTCAAACATGCTGTTGGGATATCGATGTACGGCCTTCAGGATATTTACAGTCGCTCAAGTGGTCTGAATGTGAGGGAAGTCCCAGCTGGTTGAAGGAGGGACTTTCTCATTGATGACTGGCTTTAAAAAAAATACAGGACCACTTGTCCGACCTCCGGTAAAATTTATAGATAATACATAACTGTGGAAAGTTGGAGAAAATACACGGAGTGATAGAACTCTATAATAAACCATCAGTGGACTGTGAACCAGCTGAATCTGTCTCATCATTGATTCTTCGTGACTTCTCTTCAACTCATTGATATAGGCATTAGACTTTAAAGAAGTATAGTTTATTGAGTAATTGGACATCAAGAAGAGTCACAACACTCGCAATGCAGTTTACAAAATTCCATCACTCCCATCCAATCAGTGAGGGGGCGTGTTTACTGAATGTCATCATAGACTGCATTTCCATGCATCAATAACCCTTTTAAAACCCATTGGCAATAACCCGGTTTTGCACGGCCATGTAAACACCAATAACCCCTTTGAATAACCGGAATTTGCTCATATTCAGGTTTTTAAAAACCTGAATATGAGCCCTGGGTTACTCCTTTTAAAACCCGAATATTGGGTCATGTAAACGCCAAACGGAATATCACCATCAAACGGAACATGAATTTGTTTTCTGCGCATGTTCTGTTCACAAGGAATCCTGGTCTTTTGAGTCCAGGAAGTTCTTATAAACACGGAGAAACACAAGACCAGGAGGAGACTAATCACTTCATAAATGTAATGAAGGATATGAACATTTCTGCATTTGTAGACTGTAGAAAGTACGGGGAAAGCGAGATTTAAAAGAAGGTGAGCGAAAAGTTGCGCGAAGCAGCATTTGTTTTAAATTTGGATACAGGAAGGAGAAGCGGAAATGACGGGAATTGCGTCTTGACGTTCTCCGTGCGTCGCTGGTTTGATCCAGATTTCCCAAATGATTAATTACCATGTAAACGGAATATTCAGAATGTTTCAGTAACCGGAATATTAGCAATAATCCGAATTTTGACTGCATGTAAACGTAGTCATAGAGTTGCCCGCATGCTCCGGACAACAAAGGCTACATGCTTTCAAACTGTCAAGTCAGTCAATGGATTTTTGAGAAGCTCCTGACTCAAGCTGTAAAAATGAAAGAAGAAACACCAACTTTAGACCACCCACTTCTAAGGTTCAGCAAATGCTTGTGATGCTAAATCCAAAAGTGAGCTGTCAGTTTTTATTTGACGATCACTTCAGGTGATACTAGACATGCTGCCATGCTTGAAGTATTTACTATGCTGCATGGGGAAACTTAGTGCCATGGCTGCTTGGCTGCTTTTACGTATTTCAGTCACATCTTGTACAGTGTGACAGATTCATTGTATCATTGTAGTCTTTTATCATCGACCGCGGTGACAAAAGAATTAGCGTTATAAAGCACCACCGCTCACATCTGGTCTGTTGGCCACGTCCCGTATACAAGTCACAAATTGAGCCCTGTCGATAGCGATAAATATTGATTTGCTTA
>NC_084608.1:31526783-31662916 GCF_033807715.1 Cololabis saira
GAAGGCTGGCAGGGCGGAGAGGCTGATTGGGCCCCACCTGTGCCCTAATCAGCCTGAGTGGCTGCAGCTCCTCCACCCTGCCACAATAATATATTACAAATAATAGCACTGACCAAAACACCTGCAGAAATACTGCAGGAATGACATAGCAGCAGTTAAATGCAGCCTTCTGTAAGCTTTAAATATCCACTGGGCTTACATCAAATACATCAAAACACAACAATAAAGAACAGTTTTCCGAACTTATCAATATGTAATAAGTAAAATGGAAAAATCTCATTACACTTAAAACAAGACTCATCACTGGAAAAAACAACAATTTTCACCTGTTTCAAGTAGATTTTAACTTGAAATAAGTAGAAAAATCGGCCAGTGGAACAAGATTGTTTTGCTTGTAATGAGAAGATAAATCTTGTCCTGCTGGCAGATTTTTCTACTTTTTTCAAGTGGAAATTCACTTGAAACAGGTGAAAATTGTCAAATAAGTTATTTTTCTGGTGTTATTTTTCTGGTGATGACTCTAAATGTTGATATAGCAGTAAAACCACATTCATTGATGAAATGACATACGGGATGGAAAGGGGTGATGGCAGTTTTACAGGGGGATGATTTGGACCGTTTTTATTTCAGGAGGGATGTCATCCCCCCTCATCCTCCCTCAACTCCAGTACTGCATTTACTTCTCCGTATAGTTGCTGGAGAGTCGACTGGCATCAAACCAGGAGAGTACAGGATGACGAGGGTTTTTTTTTTCCCTTCCCTTGTTCTTTTAGGATCAGGCCCTTTTTTGCAGTAGTGTGCAAGCCGAGCTGAACTGGGACATTTGCAGCCGTGTGTCAGCAAACTCGGCTGCGTTTTGGATCAGCTGACTGTCCCAGTTAAGGATGCCAGTTAAGGATCAGCCTGGATGTTGCGAGAGTCGATTTAGGACAGTTATGCCTGTAAATGACCGAAATCAGCAGCTTTTGGACCAACGTCGTATCATCTGAGGTGAATTGAATTTTGTCACAGTTTTTTTTTTGGGCTGATTTCGAGGCATCATTCAAGTCATGCCCAGTCTGTTATCTCTCTCAGCCTGGCTGGGAAAAGGTTTCTCTGTCTGAAAATGGATGTTTGGATGTGAAAATGCACAAATATCTCACAGGTTCATGTGTCCACTTCTAACCAAACGCCATCATTATAAAGGACTGTCTCAGAAAATTAGAATATTGTGATAAAGTCCTTTATTTTCTGTAATGCAAAAATGTCATACATTCTGGATTCATTACAAATTACATTACAAATCAACTGAAATATTGCAAGCCTTTTATTATTTTAATATTGCTGATCATGGCTTACAGCTTAAGAAAACTCAAATATTCTATCTCAAAAAATTTGAATATTCTGGGAATCTTAATCTTAAACTGTAAGCCATAATCAGCAATATCAAAATAATAAAAGGCTTGCAATATTTCAGTTGATTTGTAATGAATCCCGAATGTATGACATTTTTGTTTTTTTAATTTGCATTACAGAAAATAAAGAACTTTATCACAATATTCTAATTTTCTGAGACAGTCCTGTATATTCTAGATTGGTTCTTTCTAGAGAGAGTGTAATGAATTATTACTCGTCAGATTAAAGGTATTCTCCCTGATGTGGTAGAGCTAGCAAGAATTTTGAAAGAGGCACCTCTAAGCCCCGCCCATTCGGTCCGAATGAAACGGATTGGTCCAGGACCAGAGGCTTGGCAGGAAGGGAAAGAACCAATCAGATGCCTTCACTTTAAACCACGCCCCCCCCAGTATGTAATTATTTCCAGAGCGGGTCGGTCCCATTGTGTGTGTGAGAGCGGGGAGCAGAGCCGTTAGCCGTCCGGGCTGCTGCTGCAGGACTCTGCCCAGCAGCAGCAGCCCGCGGGGACACGGAGAGCCGCAGCTCCGGCTCGGAAGCTATATGGGGGTCCGCCGGGATGTAGGCGTCTTCATCACAGCGAGAGCGGAGAGCGCCGGTGCGGCTAGCGGAGCGCTGCGGTGCCGTGCAGGCTCTGTTGCCACAGCTACCCCATAGGGTACACCGTAGGCTACGGCATAGCCGTGGCTCTAGAGCCTGCACGGCACCGCAGTGCTCCGCCAGCCGCACCGGCGCTCCGGGATGGAGACGCCACTGGGCAGGATGCACGTTTGGGTGGGCACAGCCCCTCCCTGCCCCCCCTAAAACCGGCCTCGCTTACAGGTGAATGAGACATGGGGTAGTTTTGCTGTAAATGTGCTGTCCAAAATGTTTAATAATGCGCGTTCATGTTTGTGGGGGCGTGGCTTTGGACGGAGCGCTCGTGGGTGGGGGCGGGGGTGGGCGGGGCTTAGAGGAGGCGGCACTTTCAAATCTTGCTAGCTCTAGGAAGTTGCATAGAATAACTTTAAGACACGTGCTTTCTTTGTGAGCAACTTAACCTTTATTTCAGTTATTGCATAAAAGACATGGCTTTCTATTGGCTGATTTTGTATGATATAAGACTTGATTACATTCCTTGAAATAGGTGTTTTTTTTAAATCTAATTTCCAGAATTCATGTGTGGTAGATACGGCTGGACATCCTGAGTTATTTTAAGAGATGGAAAAGTATTTATAGCCCTGGCAACTGAATTTGCTCTTGAGAGACGGTGCAGTGTCACATGACCTCTACCATGACGTGTGTGATGGAAGTTTTCCGTCACTCTGTGAGGTCGTTGTGAGTCCACTCAGGTCAGACCAGTAGTGAGCGACAACACACTCCAACATTCACTCACCCAGAAGCTTACCAGTGCATATCCAATGTCTGTTTAAAAAAAAGAAGTTAAGGAACAGTTTCGCTTATGAAAGGTCACCAAGTTTCTTGCAAACACCAGTTGTGAACCCCCCCCGGCCCAAAGCTGACATCAAACCCTTTGTGGTCACCAAAACTGTTGTGGACAAAAACATCTAATGGCACTTTTCCACTAGCACCTACTCGGCTCTACTCGTCTCAGCTCGGTTCGACTCAACTCGTCCTGGTTTCTTTTCCATAACAATTCAGCACCTGGAGCAGAAGTAGGAGGTTGGAGCGAAGCTGCTGTGACGTATTTGATTGTGTATCTAAACGAAGAAGAAAACTACGCTAAAGATGTAGAACCTAGAGGGGAGGTTATAGATGTGCTGCTGGGTCTGTGGCCTGTGTTCAATATCAAGTTCAACTGGCAACGCTTTTTAATTTTCTTTAGTTTGTCTCGGCGCTGCTGAAATGTCGTTGGTATCTGAGCAGCTATGAAGTGACAGAGCTCCTAGTGGATCTGGTCGTTCCTTATCGCCCGTCTAGATCCCTTTTTTTAATTCTCTCCTCAGCCACCAGGTTTATGAACAGAGTTGGATCACCAAACAGACTTTTGCTGCCATTGCCTGTCGAATAAAATGAACAAGAATCCGTCAGAGTCTCTTTCGCTGATGCCACATCCTGACTCAGACGTCTGACTCCAACCCCCCGACCAATCGGTGGTCTGTAGTGTGATGACGTCAGATACAGCCGACTCAGCCGCTTAGAACCTCGACAGAGTAGTCACAGAAAAAGTATCTACTCTGCACGTTAGACCCCTGGTGGAAAAATTCCATTATACCTCTGTAGAAACACATTTTACCCACTCAAGGTGACTTCATACCTGACCGACAGACCACAATTTGTAAGGATCGGTAGCAGTATCTCCAGCACCATCACCAGCAGCACCGGAGCTCCGCAGGGGACCGTGCTGTCCCCCATCCTCTTCTCCCTGTACACTGCTGATTTCCAACACAACTCGGAACTCTGCCACATTCAGAAGTTCTCGGACGACACAGCAGTTGTAGCATGTATCAGGAAGAACGAGGAGGGGGAATACAGGGAGCTAGTGAGCGACTTTGTGGGGTGGTGCCAGGAGAACCAGCTGCTCCTGAACACCTCCAAAACAAAGGAGATTGTGATGGACTTCAGGCGCCAGCCCCCCGCCCCACTCCCTGTCTGCATCAAGGGTGAGGAGGTTGAGATAGTGCCCTGCCACAAATACCTTGGACTCATACTGGACAATAAACTGGACTGGACTCAGAACATTGATCACCTCTACAAGAAGGGCCAGAGCAGGCTTTACCTCTTGCGGAGGCTGGCATCATTCAACATCTGCACCAAGCTCCTACAGATGTTTTACAACTCTGTAGTGGCTAGTGTGCTGTCTTATGCTGTGTCTTGCTGGGGTGGCAGTGGCAGCAAAAGAAATATCTAGAGGCTGAACAAGCTCATCAAGAAGACAGGCTCAGTGGTGGGCCTGAAGCTCGACTCTTTTGAGGAGATAACAGAGCAGAGGTCACTCACCAGACTCAAGGCAATTATGAACAATGCCAACCATCCGCTGAGCACTGCCTTCAACCAGCAGAGGAGCACCATCAGCAACAGACTACGATCACTGAACTCCTCAACAACGAGACACACAAAGTCGTTTGTCCCCCGAGCCATCAGGCTGCACAACACCCTGAGTGGGAGGAAGAGGCGGGAGGGGGAGTAGGAGTAGCAGGAGTCAAGCGGGTGTGGGGGGAATCTCTCCAAGGCAGGAGTGCTGGAACACTTCTGTCTTCATTCTGTCTTCAGTGCCCGAGCTTTCAGCTGCTCGGCACCCAGACTCTGGAACTCCCTCCCCCCACACATAAAACAAATAGACTCCATCACCACATTCAAAACACAACTCAAAACCCACCTGTTCAAACTTGCCCATTCACTATAACCGGACATCACGCACTACTTCCCATCAGTTTGTTTGTCTACTGTTTATTATTTGTCTTGTTGCTTGTATAGATGTTTATTGTATTTTTAATTGTATTTCTTGTGTTTTTATTCTGTAAGGTGACCTTGGGTGTCGTGAAAGGCGCCTCCAAATAAAATGAATTATTATTATTATTATTATTGTCACTGTTTCTGTTGCGGTGTGTTGTTTTACCTGTCCTTGCCTTTGTCCCCAAGTCGGTTCTCCCTCCTGTCATTAGTTTTTATTTATTTTAAATATTTATTATTTATCTGTTTATTACACTAGTTGTGTGTGTGACTGATTCTGTGAGCAGTTGACCACTCTTAAATTTCCTTCGGGATTAATAAAGTACATCTATCTATCTAATAAGACTGAAATGATATAATCGCACTTGTTATACCCCGGAGCCTCCGGTGCAGCGGGCAAATGCTATATATGAACATAAGGCTGAGTTCAGGCAGTGCGTGAAGGGTTTTAAATAAAGACTTGGCAATATGGCTCATATTAGTGAATGATTTAATTATCAAATGAATGAATGAAACATAAAAATAATCTCACATGTTTTAACGTTATACATTTCATGAAAAGTTGTAGCACGTTTTGAGTATGATGGCAGCAACGTGTCTTTCAAAAAGTCGGGATTAGGGGCAACAAAGGGCTGAAAACGCAACTGGTGCAGAAAAGAAACACCTGGACCGACATCTTGCAGATAATCACATGCAAGATGTTGCTCTCGCAGCTCATCACAAACACGTCGGTGGCATGAAAAGAGCATATTGGGGAGGCAGAGTCTTTCAGAGGCAAACGTGGGCAGAGCTTCACCAATCTACGACTAAACTGTCTACACATTTCGCCACAGATGTCTCAGTATAAAACATGTTGAATATCCTCAACTGTACATGATATCAACAACATTTCAGGGAATCTGAGGAAACGTCTGCACAGGAGTCGAGGAGGAAAATCAATACTGAATGTGCGTGATGTTGAAGCCCTGAAGCGGGATGATTCAGTAACGTGGGCCACCGCATCAGCTCAGGATCCTCTCCAGGAATCCAGAAATCCAGAAAAGAACTTAGAGGAAGAAGAGCAAGTGCAGGCTAAAACTCTAACATGCAAACAGGAAGCCTGTCCTGACGAAGAGAAAATTCAATTCAATTCAATTTTATTTATATAGCATCTAATACGAAAAAAGTTGTCGCTAGATGCTTTCCAGAGACCCATACCCAGAACATAAACCCCCGAGCAATTATTACATAAACAATGGCAGGTAAAAACTCCCCTAGTGGGAGAAAAACCTTAAGCCAAACAGTGGCAAGAAAAACTCCCCTTTAGGAGGGAAGAAACCTTGAGCAGGACCAGGCTCATAAGGGGGGACCCTCCTGCCGAGGGTCAGACTGGTGGGTCAGGGACGGCAACAGCACAGCAGGCAGGTGGAAGCAGCAACGGGATGACCAGAGGTGGGGACCGCAGGCCAGCACGCAGCTCCCGAAGCTCCGGCCCAATCAGCAAGTCCCAGGTTGTGGTGCAGGGTCGGGGAAAGGTTGAGAAGGGGCAGGGCCAGGGAGAGGAGTCTTGACGGACAAACCTCTCCCCCGCCTGACCGGGCCGTTACCCTGCCCCTCTCACTCCCACACTGCAGGTTCCGGTGTCCGGCAGAGGATGCTGCAACATGGACAAAAGAGAGAAAAGGGAGGAGAAGGGGGGGCCAGCACAAGAAACTACAGGAGCGACTCTGGCACACTAGAGTTTACACTACCTAGAGATTTACCAACACCAGCTAGAGGTTTACTAAACACTAACTATAGGCTTTACTAAACAGAAATGTTTTAAGTTTAGTTTTAAAGGTGGAGGTGGTGTCAGCGTCCTTAACCCAGATTGGAAGTTGGTTCCATAGTAGTGGTGCCTGATAGCAGAACGCCCGCCCTCCAAATCTACATTTGGATACTCTAGGAACTACGAGTAAACCTGCACTCTGAGAGTGGAGAGCTCTGCCAGGAACATAAGGCACTATCAGGTCTTAGCCGTTTTGGGCTTTATACGCATGTAATAACATTTTAAATTGGATTCTGAATTTTACGGGTAACCAATGGAGCGACTCTAACACTGGAGAGACGTGGTCTCTCCTGCTAATTCCTGTCAGTACTCGTGCTGCTGCATTTTGGATCAGCTGGAGCCTATTCGGCAAATTACTTGGACATCCTGCTAATAACACATTACAGTAATCTAGTCTAGAAGATACAAACGCAAGAAAACTGTCCTGGTGTCAGACCTGGAGCTTCGTGGCCTCGGATGTTTTCAAGACAACACTGTAACGCACAACTAGCCTTGAGAAAAGCATCGTGCTAAAAGAGCTTGACTGCTGGACTAGACTGAATGGTTTTCTGTTTCACTCCCGTTGAGCCGTGCCAGACCTGAATTATTTCTCCAACAGCTGATCTTTTCACTCAGACATATATGGACTGTCTTTAAAAGAAGACTACATCCTACACAGGGGTCAACCAGTCCCAACAGTTCTTTATTAAGTGTTAGGAATAAAAACAGAACAGGCTTTAGAGGATTTGCCAGTAAATGTATCCTGTTTTAATAAACATTTTATAGTGTCCTTCCCTTTTTGGAACAGAATTCTTAGTTAAAATTTAGACATTTTCATTTAATATTGACAAGAAATAAGAAGAACGAATTCATCTAATGAGAAGATTTAAGGGAGAACTTGTTGACATTTTAGTTTTATTTGGATCCCCATTAGCTACAGCAAAACTGCAGCTATTCTTCCTGGGGTGCGACACATAATACACACTACAGCACAAGGATGGTTTGATGAAAACAGGTTATCATTAAACTTACAAAAAACAAAATTTATGATTTTTAGTAATCGAAAAATTTTAAATGTGTCACTGTCTATAGACGGAGTAAATATTGAAAGAGTAAGTGAACTTAGATTTTTGGGTGTTGTACTGGATGACAAATTGACATGGAAAGCTCATATATCACATGTTAAAAAAAAGATTTCCAAGAGTATTTTTGTTCTGAACAAAGCAAAATATGTACTAGATTATAAGGCATTGCGAATCGTATATTGTTCACTGATTTTACCTTACTGTATCTCAATTACTGTGAGGAAGTCTGGGGCAACACATATACTAGCGATGTACATCCATTGTTTATCCAGCAGAAAAGAGCGGTGAGGATCATTCATAAACAAATTACAGAGAACACACCAACAGATTATTTATTCATTCAGGACTTATTAAATTTAAAGAAATAGTTGAGTTACAGACATTATTAGTTATGCATACGGGCAAAAAGAAAAGTATTACCAAGTAATCTACAGCAGTTGTTTGTTTTTTCAAATCCAGAAGTTATAGATCATAGAAGGAAATATAATTTCAAACATCAGTATGCAAGGACCACTCTCAAGCAGATGTGTATATCGGTTGTGGGAGTAAAACTGTGGAACAGAATGATTTAAAGGAATGTACAAATTTACTTTTAGGTTAAAAAAAAATGTATAAAGATAAAATATTTAAGTTATATGATCATGAATAGGCTGGGACTTAAAAAGTACTATTGATATATGTGGTTGGTTTCTATTTAAGTGTATATTTTAGTGTAAATATTGGTTACATTGACTGTTCTTTATGTTTTGGTATTTAATAAGGGGCAGGTAAAATAAGACTTGTCTTCATCCTGCTCCTTTTCGGTCATGGGTGTGTAGATTGAAGTGTACAAAGTACTACTGAAATATTGTCAAACTATGCACTACCATGCACGAAATAAATAAATACATAAAAAATACATTACAACAAAACATTAAAAGCAAACATAAAGAGGCAGCATATAAAAAAGAAAGGAAAAACAGAAAATAAAGAAAAAATAAAAAGTCATTCCGTTTAACATTTAGATATAAATAAAAACAATACATATTCATGTATTTATATTATATTTATTTACATATATATATATATATATATATATATATATATATATATATATATATATATATATATATATATATATATATATATGTATGTACACATACCCATATGCTATCTACATTATTTATTCCTTGTGAGGGGAAAATGAATTTAACTGAAACTGCTCCGTCGTTTGTCCCTTTAATCTTCATGGACTTCATGCCTGTTCGTTTGTCATTCACGGTGCGTCAGTAAAGTTGTGTGTGTCTCCGTCAGGTGCGCAGGGTGAGCTCGGTGGTGACCCGTCGGCGGGAGCAGCGGGTGCTGGTGATGGTCGTCACCATGGTGGTGTGCTACCTGGTCTGCTGGCTGCCCTACGGGGTGGCGGCCCTGCTGGCGACCTTCGGCCCCCGTGACCTGCTGACCCCCGAGGCTAGCATCACGCCGTCGCTGCTGGCCAAGTTCTCCACCGTCGTCAACCCTTTTATATACATATTCATGAACAAACAGGTGAGCGTTCTCTGAGTCTCCGCCGGCCGCACCATTCAACTGTTCTGATTAGATTAGCCTTTATCATCGGTTTAGACCGGGGGTCGGCAACCCGCAGCTCTAGAGCTGCATGTGGCTCTTTAGCGCCGCTGTAGTGGCTCCCTGGAGCTTTTTCAAAAATGTTTGACCTTTTTTTTCCTTTTTTTTCTTCTTTTTTTCTCTTTTTTTCCTTTTTCTTTTTTTCTTCTTTTTTTCCTTTTTTTCTTGTTTTTTCTTTTCTTTTTTTCTTTTTCTTTTTTTTTACTTCTTTTTTTACTTTTGAATTTTGACTTTTTTCTCGACATTTCGACTTTTTTCTCGACATTTCGACTTTTTTCTCGAGATTTTTTACTTTTTTCTTGACATTGACTTTTTTCCTCGACATTTCGACTTTTTTCATGAGGTTTGTACTTCAACATTAATCTCGACATATAGACTTTTTTCTCGACATTTCGACTTTTCCTCAACATTTTGACTTTTTCCTCGAGATTGTACTTCAACATTAATCTCGACATTCTGACTTTTTCTTGAAATTTTGACTTTTTTCTCTACATTTCGACTTTTTTCTCAACATTTCGACTTTTCCTCAACATTTCGACTTTTTCCTCGAGATTGTACTTCAACATTTATCTCGACATTTCGACTTTTTTCTCGACATTTCCACTTTTTTCTCAACATTTCGACTTTTTTCTCGACATTTCCACTTTTTTCTCAAAATTTTGACTTTTTTTCGACATTTCGACTTTTTTCTGGACATTTCAACTGTTTTCTCGACATTTCGACTTTTTTCTCAACATTTCGACTTTTTTCTCGAGATTGTACTTCAACATTAATCTCGACATTCTGACTTTTTTCTGAAAATTTTGACTTTTTTCTCTACATTTCGACTTTTTTCCTCAACATTTCGACTTTTTCCTCAAGATTGTACTTCAACATTTATCTCGACATTTCGACTTTTTTCTCGACATTTCCACTTTTTTCTCAACATTTCGACTTTTTTCTCTACATTTCGACTGTTTTCTCAAAATTTTGACTTTTTTTCGACATTTCGACTTTTTTCTCGAGATTGTACTTCAACATTAATCTCGACATTCTGACTTTTTTCTGAAAATTTTGACTTTTTTTCTCTACATTTCGACTTTTTTCTCTACATTTCGACTTTTTTCCTCTACATTTCGACTTTTTCCTCGAGATTGTACTTCAACATTAATGTCGAAATTCTGACTTTTTTCTAAAAATTTGGACTTTTTTCTAAAAATTTGGACTTTTTTCTCGACATTTCGACTTTTTTCTCAACATTTCGACTTTTTTCTCGAGATTGTACTTCAACATTAATCTCGACATTTCGACTTTTTTCTCGAAGTGCATAATGAAGAAAAAAATCTTCCCCCAGTTATAACTAATATAGAAACATGAAGCATGTGTTGTCTTCATTCTAAGGCTTATACAAGACTTTTCATTTTTTGCGGCTCCAGATATATTTGTTTTTTGTGTTTTTGGCTCTTTCAACATTTTGTGTTGCCGACCCCTGGTTTAGACATACGATGCATTTATTTATTATTTAGATAATATTTTTCATGATGAACTGTCAGTTTTCACCATGATGGATGCTTGTCTTCCCCGTGTCCCTGCTGTGTTAAAGGCAGGGTGAGGGATTCTAAGAACAGGGGGGTTTGGGATGGGGAGGTTTTATCAGGGAGCACTGGTTGTGGGATCATCCTAAAATCCCTTACCCTGCCTTTAATGTTCCGAGATCACTTAAACATGTCCGACTCTGACTCCGAAACGCATTGAGACAGAGGCTTTGTTTACTGTACGGCCGAGTAATTCAGCGTACTTGACTGTGCACAGGGAAGATCAAGGGGATAAGTCTCAGGACTTATCGAGCCAAATGACAGAGTGATGTGGTGCAGAGAGCACGGGGGATGAATAAATTGCTGGATAAGATATAAACAAGTTAACTCAGCGGGACGGACATGAACTAATGGGCAGACAGGGATTTGTGGCTCCAGCTGACTCCCTGGCTCCCTGAACTCCCATCAAGCTCGGCGGGTCCGGGCCGGCTTTCATGTGCTCGTTTGCGCTGTCATCTGTAAATGTTTTATTTAATGTGAAAGTGTGGGGGCCGTGGGGCTACTTGGCCTCGTTCTTTCATTCCTGAACTTGTTTTTCATTAATGGATCGTAATATCCCCGTTTCATTCATCCCCAGCCACGCTAAGCAAAAGGAAAAAGGGAAACAAGTTCGGGTACAAATGGGAAGAAACTTACAATTATCAAGATGAAGACAGTTTTTAAATGTTTGACCTCCCTCTTCGTCGTTCCTCATGATCTAATTCATGAGAGCAAAGCATCTGCTGCAGTATTAGCTTTCTGGATTATTCACCAGACATTTAACTTGTGTCTTGTTGGAAACAGCATTTTACACGGCTGCTCTGCAAGATTTTAGATGTGTGGAGTGTTTGTTTTCATTCACTTGTCAGTTTTGAGCTCATATTTTTGGAACCACATGCTCACCAATCGTTCAAAGACTTCGACATCTACTTTTCTTCCCTTTTTCATCAAAGAGGGACTTTTACAATATTCTATTTAATACCTTTTTACTATGTTACTACCAGAGCTGGTAGAGGAGCCAAAAAATGTACTCAAGTAAAAGTACTGTTACTTCAGAATAATATGACTCAAGTAGAAGTAAAAAATAGTCATCCAAATAATTACTTGAGTAAAAGTAAAAAAGTACTTGGTGAAAAATCTACTCAAGTACTGAGTAACTGTTGAGTAACGGCTGATTTTTTTTTTTTTAACACAACCATTCAAACAGACAAAAGTACAAAATAATCATCTTCAGGCAAATTAAATCAATAAAATAATAAAATAAATTAAAATTAATAAAAAATAAAAAAATAGCTTAATTTAAAATATTCTTAAAGTAAAATTAAGTACTTTAATAAATAATAAAATAAATAAAATAACAGAATAAAAAAATAAATTAAGCACAAAATTTTGACTTTTTTTTTATTTTTACTTTTCTTTTTTAACCAGGCAGAATTAGAACAAACATGAACTCATAGAAACTCTGTGTGTGTTTGAGTCTGTGTAAATGTGACAAAACATGCAAAAACAAACATTTTTCCCAAAGAATCACCCAGTGATGTCATGAGATTGACGCGTACGTGGATAAAAGGGATAAAAGAAAAGTAACAGCTCAACGTAGCCTAATGTAGCGGAGTAAGAGGAACAGTTTCTCCTTCACAAATCTACTCAAGTAAAAGTAAAAAGTATAGTGATTCAAAACTACTCCTAAAAGTACAACATTTCCCAAAATTTACTCAAGTAAATGTAACAGAGTAAATGTAACTCGTTACTACCACCTCTGGTTACTACTTGTTGCTTGTCCTGTCCTTGCAGGAACAAGCAGGAAGGATTTTAGTTGTTCCTCTGCAGGGATGCAGCACAGTTTAATGCCAGATTGCAGGAGACTTGTCTCTGTGTAGTTGAGCTGCCTGCTGAGGTGGCTCGGCCATCCGGTCAGGAGATTAAAGATTAAAGGAGGACAGTAATATATGATGAGCGTACTCTACATATTTAATGCAGTTATTGCTTAGTTTTATGATTTCATCATTAAAAGTAGGCTTGTTGTTTATCAGGAAAATCCCTTTTCGGGCTGGTATTTTAATCTGATACCAGAATTATAACGTCCAATTCTCTGGATGGTAATATAAGTTGACTTTTCCAAAAGTACCCGGATGTAAACGGCTTGTAGGAGGAAGGCAAACCTCGGGGTGTATTTTAGAGGCCAGATAAGGCCATGCTAGGAGCAGACTTAAGGTAACTTGGTTTTAATTGTATTTCATTGGTGAAATCAATGCAGTCGTCACGTCAAAGCGGGTAATATGGTGTATAACGAACATCTTACTTTCCATCTAGTATTAAGTCATCGAGTGGTGAAGAGCAGAAAAGTGCTAACTCTTTGCAAGTCCACTATTTCATTTTCTTTTTGTCAGACAAATAATGAAGGTTTTTTAATTACCTGACATATTTCGGACTGGATCGGACTAGATCGGGGTCTGCAACCCGCGGCTCTAGAGCCGCATGCGGCTCTTTAGCGCCGCCCTAGTGGCTCCTGGGGTTTTTTCAAAAATGTTTGACTTTTTTTTTCTTTTTTTCTTCTTTTTTTCCTTTTTTTCTCTTTTTTTTCTTTTTTTTCCTTTCTTCTTTTTTTCTTTTTTTCTTTTTCTTTTTTTTCTTCCTTTTTCCTTTCCTTTTTAATCTCGACATTTCGACTTTTTTCTCGACATTTCGACTTTTTTCTCGAGATTGTACTTCAACATTAATCTCGACATTCTGACTTTTTTCTCTACATTTTGACTTTTTTCTCAACATTTTGACTTTTTTCTCGAGATTGTACTGTGATTGTGTGTATTGTGAAGGCGAAAGGATCACCGAAACAAGTCAGGTAATTAAAAACCCCTAAATTATTTGTCTGACAAAAAGAACGAGCAAATAAAATTGTAATCCATAGACAAAATGAACTTTATTAAATCATAAATCCAGTATTATTTAGCTGATCCCTCATCGGTACCCATTTCCTTTCCACCGTTTTTCGTAACTGTTGAAGCTAATCTTATATTTATAAGCAGCCCGGTGTGTTTTGGAGAGAATATACCACCTCACACCCCTGAACATCGACATCACTGCTCAGCATCACTCCCCCCGGTCATCACACACGTTAGAAACGCAGTTACGTGATATATTTCTTATTCCTCCCTGGTATGAAGTTTGGGCTCCAGTGGGACTAAGTGGTACTAAAAGAGCTGCCAGCCTGCCCCGGTTCATCCTCACAGGACTTTCAGTGGCATGAAAAGGAAAATGTAACTATTAAAGTTAGCAGCTTGAAGCTTTGAATTGGATTTGTTCTCCTCAAAGAATTTGTATTCATCCCGAAATGAGAGCGACGGGACAAAAGGACGAGAGTGGTGACCGACCGGAGAGCACTTTCTGATCCTGTTTATGTGCGGTGGGCTTCACCTCCGCTCTCGCACCTTCACCCTCCATCACAGTACACAGCCGTTGTACTTTCTTTGCATTTGCAAGTAAACTGCAGTGTGGTTCAGCAGAACAAGTGGCTGCTGCAGGAACCATAGACATATACACGTAGACGCCCCAGCGAGCGCTGAGCCGTACGTCAACGTCGCCGCCATATTGGATGTTCAAGACTGCGCTGTAAACTAATACAAGTAAATGGACTTATTTTCATAAAGCGCCTTTCTACAAAGAAATTTACGTTTTACGTCTCATTTATTCATTCACACACGCACTAATATACTTGGGAAACAGTTAGGCACCAAATATAATATATTTAATTTTCTCAGATGGCAAAAATAAGAATTTTATTGATCCCACATAGGAGTAATTCATGTTATATTAGCTATAGAGAACAAGGTAGTGCCAAAAAACAATATATATCCCCCTCACAAAAATAAGAAAAATAGAGAAACATATTTTATCATCAAAATAACATATTTTAACTATTTTTTTTAGATTTTTTCAGTTATTTTATTGTCTGTAAAATGGTTCAAATGTTATTTTATTGTCTGAAAAATGGTTCAAATATATTATTTTGTTATTTGAAAAATTTTAAATTTGTTTTTTTGATCTATTTTTCTCTATTTTTCTTATTTTTGTGAGGGGGGATATATATTGTTTTTCGGCACTACCTTGTTCTCTATAGCAGATATAACATGAATTACTCCTATGTGGGATCAATAAAGTTCTTATTTTTGCCATCTGAGAAAATTAAATATATTATATTTGGTGCCTAACTGTTTCCCAAGTATATTAGTGCGTGTGTGAATGAATAAATGAGACGTAAAACGTAAATTTCTTTGTAGAAAGGCGCTTTATGAAAATAAGTCCATTTACTTGTATTAGTTTACAGTGCAGTCTTGAACATCCAATATGGCGGCAACGTTGACGTATCACAGCAGCGGGCAAGAACACTCGATGCGGCGTCTACGTATATATGTCTATGGCAGGAACACCAGAGCAGCTGTGTGACTCCAGGGCCGCGTCGCCCTCCGCCTGGCGTCAGCTGATCCGCACTCTCCGTCCACTCTTCCCCGCATCATTCAGGCAGACGTGTGTTTGAGTTGTGATGTGTGGGCTGTGGAATCATGACTCAGCCTGTAAAGAGCAGAACAGCCGGGCTGTTTTATCTGCCCGAACCATTAGCTGAGCAAAACACAGCCTTCACGGAGCGGCGGCTGACGTAAGCCAGAGCTGACTGTTCGCTGCTTCTGTTTAATGAAATAAAGTTGGCCAGCAGCTGAATGCACCAGTTTATTACTGTTGATTCTGTAAACTTCTTGTCCAGAGGCGAGGATAAAACTTTAATGGAGCGTAGTAAACGTGCTCGGCAGACGCTCTTCAGCGAGCCAAAACTCGTCTGGTGGGAAAGAAAATATCGCACTCACTCAAGCGAGAACAGGACTCAGAAAGATCTTATAATCATTTGATAAATGGCTCTTAGCAAAGTTTTCCTTCGTTGAAAACAGACAATATGTATAAAAAGACAATGAAGCTTGTGCATCTTTTTAGTTCTAGATCGGGGGTCGGCAAACTTCCATCATCAAAATAAACCAGTAGTTCTAGTCTTTATAAAGGTTCCTTACATGTCACTTAATCCCCTTAAACAGCTCTTTACATGACACAGGGCACCCACTTTAGTGGAAACAGATTCTTACAGTAGTTTGTGAAAGATTATGCTCCTCGATGTCGCAGCTCCTGATATCTTGCTCATATCTTGCTTTCTTTCTTTCTGGCTCTTTCTTTCTGGCTCTTTCTTTCTTTCTTTCTTTCTTTCTTTCTTTCTTTCTTTCTTTCTTTCTTTCTTTCTTTCTTTCTTTCTTTCTTTCTTTCTGGCTCATTTCTTTCTTTCTTTCTTTCTTTCTTTCTTTCTTTCTTTCTTTCTTTCTTTCCTTCTTTCTTTATTTCTATTTTCTTTCTTTCTTTCTTTCTTTCTTTCTTTCTTTCCTTCTTTCTTTATTTCTATTTTCTTTCTTTCTTTCTTTCTTTCTTTCTTTCTTTCTGGCTCATTTCTTTCTTTCTTTCAGGCTCTTTCTTTCTTTCTTTCTTTCAGGCTCATTTCTTTCTTTCTTTCTTTCTTTCTTTCTTTCTTTCTTTCTGGCTCATTTCTTTCTTTCCTTCTTTCTTTCTTTCAGGCTCATTTCTTTCTTTCTTTCTTTCTTTCTTTCTTTCTTTCTTTCTTTCTTTCCTTCTTTCTTTCTTTCTGGCTCATTTCTTTCTCGCTGCTGACTGAACCACAGTGTTTACGTCCATGGTTTAAACATACAGCGGGAACTGTAATGTGATTTTTATCTGACTATATTTATATACGATGTTTATATCACTGTACAACGCTGTACATTACGAGACGTTTCTTTATTATATTTTAACGTTACAGTCAGCTGTTCGGTCTCTCTCTACATCCCGTGTGTCTGTCCATTAAGCTGTTACGCTGAGAGCGCCCCCTGCAGGTTTGGTAACTGGTTATGAAGCGTTCTTCTTTTGAAGATGGTTTCTTGTTTTATATCGTTTTGTGCTTTGCATCGTTTCTCTATTTGCAGCGCGTTTGATGATGCTGCATTTGTCTTTGTTTTTTGCAGCACGTTTTTTCATTTGCACCACGTTCCTCTTTTTGTCCCTCGTTTTGAGTTTGTGAATTTGAATCGTTTCTGTACTTGAAGCCGTTTTCCTTAACTGAGACGCATTAGGCCGTTGCAGTGCGTTTGGCCCTTGTCGGCCACCGTAGACATCTGCTGCGTTTCCGTGAGCGGCCACTAGAGGGCTGGGTTTGAAAGTGAGTCGATCTCCACCGATGTTGAAATGTCCAACTTTATATCAGAAACAACTATATTAACCACTGTTTATAAAAGCTGTTTCTGATATGATTAATTGATATTTCGGCATTGTTCAACTGAAGGGTCCGGTAGTCAAAGCTAACTTTAATTAACAAACGAGGGATGTCTACCAGTCCACCTCCCTTGCTTATTTACAGCCTGTTACGAAACTTAATTTGGTCTCCAGAGTCAGTTTAGCTACTTAGCACATTCTCCGAAATGAACCCCTAAGCTTTTGATAAAGAGTTACCATTTTATAAAGAATATTATGTATATGAATAATAAATCAAGGTATGTAACACATGATCGTAAGAGATCAGTCTGCTGACTTCACAAGCTCCAGTTCGGTTCAACTACAGCCCAACTAAGATGTACAGTAGGGCTGCACGATTCTGGACAAAATGAGAATCACGATTTTTTTGCTTAGAATTGAGATCACGATTCTCTCACGATTTTTTTCCAATATAAAATGTATGCACTTATTACTTTAACTTTGCAACAGCTGAACAAAAATATAATAACAATAAACATATCTTGTCTTCTTTACACAAACCTTTGAATAATTTAAACAATAATAACAATTTTGAACAATATTTGTTCCTCCCTGAGTTGAACACCCTTTCAGAAAGGGGACTTGTAACAGATCCTGTAGTTCTGAGGCAACAAATTATTCCTCTGGCTGCTTTTTGCTGTAACAGCTGACATTGAACATAAAAACAATAAACATCTCTCTTGTCTTTAAATAATTTTAACAATAACAATTTTAACAATATTTATGTGCAATATGTGTCAGGTGATGAGAAAGGTAGATGTTTCTCCAAATGTAATCCACAATCATTAACAAAATATAACAAACATGACAACATGATAGTTGACCATGACAGGACTACAACAACCTAGAACATAGGCCTAGTCCTTTTTTTATGCAGCCATCTTTATAAAAAAAAAAAAAAAAAAAAAAAAATCTTTTTTTTTTTTTTTTTTTTTTTTAATCGTCGTCATTTGGAAACGAGATCGCGTTCAAGCATGAATCGAGATCGCGATTTTTTAACGATTAATCGTGCAGCCCTAATGTACAGTATACATGGCTTTTAAAACGTCCATCAGTTTTCTTTCAAGCTTTCTTAGTGGATATAAAAAAGGGTGTGTTTGTTTCTGAGGAAAAATATTAAAAATCCTGAGCAGATAATCAATTAAAAACTTTCTCTGACTTGACTGAGTGTAAGAAGGGAGAGTCTACATGTTGCATGAATTACTTATTTATACTTATTATATTACCTTGCATTAGAAAATGAAACAAACTTAAAAATGCTTTCCATTTTTTAAATGACTGTTATTTCTGTACGACATCTTTTCTTTAGAAATCCCTCCACCTGCACCTTCAAAACCAGAGCGATAGTCGTCGGTGTGAAATACCGAGGTCCCGGTTTATTTAATACATTTGCTCCATAATTGGCTGACTGGGTGAAATCCTGAATATCTGGACAGCAGACGCTCCACTCCCTTTCTGATCACTCACTGGTTCCAAGCCGTGGTTCCTTTTCAGACGCTGATCTCTGATATTTCTTTTTATTCGCAGTTAATTTAAATTGAGCCTTTTCCCAGAGTTTTGCTGATGCTTCTTTGCAAAGTGTTTTGTTTGTGTCGCTCTGTCACGGTCGGCCGCTTTTCCTCCGGAACCAGACGTCCTGCATCCCTCTTTCCGCCGTCAGGCGCGACTAAATAGACGCCACTCCATTCCGACATCACAGCAAAGAAAGAAAAGATGTGAAAGAAGAGAAATATACTGAAGGGAAGGAGAAAGAATAAGCAAAATTACATTTGCTACCGTGGAATAGAGGAAAGAAAACCGGAGAGGAATGTGGGATGGAGAAGTGAGGAAAGGACTGGAGGAAAGACGACATGCAGAAAGGAGAGGAGAAAGAAAAAAAGATGAGGGGAGAAAGACAAAGAATATCTACGGAAGAGTATTAGGGCTAGGCAGGAGAAAAAATATTTGAGAGGGGAAGATTTTTTTTTATTGTGCACTTCGAGAAGAAAGTCAAAATGTCGAGAAAAAAGTCGTTCAATTTCAAGAATAAAGTCAAAATTTCGCCTTTTTTCTCAACATTTCAACTTTATTCACGAAATTTTTAATTTTTTTCTCAACATTTCGACTTTTTTCTCGAAATTGTACTTCAACATTATTCTCGACATTTCGACTTTTTTCTCCTCAATATTTTGACTTTTTTCTCGAAATTGTTTCTCAAAAATGTTTGACCTTTTTTTTTTTTTTTTTTTTTTCCTTTTTTCTCTTTTTTTCCTCTTTTTTCCTTTTTCTCTTCTTTTTTCTTTTTTTTTCTTTTTTCTCTTTTTCTTTTTTTCTTCCTTTTTCCTTTCCTTTTTAATCTCGACATTTCGACTTTTTTCTCTTCATTTCGACTTTTTTCTCGACATTTTGACTTTTTTCTCGAAGTGCACAATAAAAAAAAATCTTCCCCTCTCAAATATTTTTTCTCCTGCATGGCCCTAATACTCTTCCCTAAATATCTGAGGTGCAGGGAGAGAGTGAGAAGTCATGGGAAGGAAAGTTGTAATTAAAGTAAACGCATGAGGAAGCGTTTCTGAAGAAGAGACGGAGGGAAAACGGGATGGAAATGGAAGTGATTGACTTTCAATAAAGGAGAGAAAGAAAGAGCTGCAGCAGAATTTGGAAATGAATACAGGACATTAAGATGAAAGACAGGTGGCAAAGAGGAAAGCAACCGCCGGGACGGGTAAAGGGTGAAAGCTCCTTTAATCTCCAAAAGGCAGCGTGGCTTTGATTTTGATTAGCATGTGATGTCGCTATCAGGGAACGTCCCTCTGTGGCAATGACCTTTCACTCCTCCCATCACACTCCTCCTCTCTTATCTGCAGCGTCCTTTAATCTACCGCCGTCCCACTGTTTCAAGTTTTCACTTTCAAGCTTGGCCGACATCTAACTTTCCTTTACGACCGACTTGTTGCGATGGCGGAGGACGGAGCGAGGCTGAGCCGCGGACGGACGAGCGGGAAGGTCACGCTGTGTGGCGCTTTCAGTCTTCAGTTCCTCCCAGCCCATGACTATGGCAGCGGTGTGTTGAGGCGAGTTGAAGACTTCAAGCGCTGTGCAGATTCACGCCCCGGACCTCAGACGACAGACGGCGGCTCCACACCTCTGCTTCGGCCCGATTGGGGGTCGCCGTCATCGACGCCGATCTGGGAATCTACTTTTGCCTTTTTTCTCTCACTTGAGAGCCGTTTCACGTCACCTTTTAACTTCGTTCCTTCTGGTTTTTGATGTTCTGGTAAAAGAGAAGATGAAATGGGGCTTTTTTCCAACAGTTAATAACTACAAACATGATTATTGTCAAGAAGTACAAATAGGTTAAAATTAACCAAATACTATAGTTAAGTGTCATTTTTGCAGACATTATCAGCCCGATTCTATCCTTTCTGTTAATATCTGTAGGTCTTGTGTTACTGTAATTCCCTTAAAAACGAAGACTAACCACTTTATTATGGAGCTAGAACAGTCTCATAATTCGCAAATGCACACACCGTTTCACAAATGCACAGGACAAAATTCACAAATGCACACACCGTTTCACAAATGCACAGACCGTTTCACAAATGCACACACCGTTTCACAAATGCACACACCGTTTCACAAATGCACAGGACAAAATTCACAAATGCACACACCGTTTCACAAATGCACAGACCGTTTCACAAATGCACAGACCGTTTCACAAATGCACAGACCGTTTCACAAATGCACAGACCGTTTCACAAATGCACAGACCGTTTCACAAATGCACAGACCGTTTCACAAATGCACACACCGATTCACAAATGCACAGGACAAAATTCACAAATGCACAGACCGTTTCACAAATGCACACACCGATCCGCAAATGCACACACCGATTCACAAATGCACAGGACAAAATTCACAAATGCACACACTGATCCGCAAATGCACACACCGTTTCACAAATGTACACACCGTTTCACAAATGCACAGGACAAAATGCATAAATGCACACACCGATCCGCAAATGCACACACCGTTTCACAAATGCACAGGACAAGTTTCACAAATGCACAGAACAATTCACATGTGCGTAGGACAAAATATGCAAATGTATTTTTGATGCGCACACAAATATAACCTGATTTACAAACGTTTTTTTGTGAATTTTGTCCTGTGCATTTGTGAAACGGTGTGTGCATTTGCGAATTATGAGACTGTTCTAGCTCAATACTTTATCAAAACTAAAACTGCTGGTAACTAATTAGTAGTTAATAATAACTAAACTGAAGTAATCAAACAAATTGAGACAGACAGACAGACAGACAGACAGATATCATCTTAAACCTCGGACGGACGCACCGGTTCAGTTAAAGGTAATATTAGTTGGCTGAGCTAAATTGTGGTTTGGCTGCCAAGCACGTTACTGAACTCACCTGCGAGCGGCCAGCTTGCATTTGGAGGAATGGTCAGCTACTGTAGGTACAGCCTGAGCCGGGGGGCACTTCCTCCATAAATGTATGCAGCAGGAGAAGGCAGGTCATTACTTACCTGAATATTTAGTTATTGAGAGGAAGAACTCAAGGATGAGCAGCTCCAGCAGGGACAGAAAGATCAGCAAAAGCAATAAAAACAGCCACACAATCAAACATCCTCAACAGAAACAGAAACAGGGCTGTCACCTACATCTGATGACGAATGGTTGTTTCTTTTCAGTCGGTGGAGGCATGCTGGGTAATCCCCGGCTTTCTGGTCCAAACCTGGCTTACGGGAGGCCACTTATTTTGGGCCAAAAATGGCTCAGGTCGTCCCTTCTGCTCCGGAAGCTGCTGGTTCAATCTAGTTTTCTCAGGTTAGGTGTCAAAACGCTGAGCTCGTTCAGTGTACGGCACACTTTTACGCGCACAGTTTGGTATTGAGAAGAGGCCGGGAGGACGGAGGTGGATAAGGATGCTGCACAGCCGAGGAAAAGCTTCAAATGTTCCAGTGCGGCTCACAGATGTGTTCCAGGCTGCTGATGTTCAGTGGATAAATGATGTAACACAGATTAGAAAGGAAGTCGGAGTGAATATTGGTCGGTTGAGATCAGTTCATCCTCCGTATCTGCTCTAACCCGGTCGGAGGGGCCGTGGACCGGAGCCCATCACAGCTGCTCGGGGGCCGGACAGCTGGCACAACGTCACACAACATTCAGTCAGGAAAACGCAACAGATAAATGTTAAGAATCAAGTTTAGAAATGTTTAACAGGCTTTAACAGGCATTGATGGTGCATTGTTTTCAGAGCTGGGTAGAGTAGCCAAAAATAAAGTAAAAGTAAAAGTACTGTTGCTTCAGAATAATATGACTCAAGTAGAAGTAAAAAGTAGTCATCCAAATAATTACTTGAGTAAAAGTAAAAAAGTACTTGGTGAAAAAACTACTCAAGTACTGAGTAACTGTTGAGTAACGTCTGATTTTTTTTTTTTTTTTTTTTTACCATTCAAACAGACAAAAGTACAAAATAATCATCTTCAGGCAAATTAAATCAATAAAATAATAAAATAAATTAAAATTAATAAAAAAAGCTTAAATTAAGATAATCTTAAAGTAAATTCAAGTACTTTAATACATAATAAAATAAATAAAATAATAACAGAATAAAAAAAAAAAATAATAATTTCAAGCGTTTGTACTTTTCTTTTTTAAGGCTCTGCAGGCAGAACTAGAACAAGCCCATGAACTCATATAAATATAATGTATATGTGACAAAACATGCAAAAACTAAAATTTTTCCCAAAGAATCACTCAGTGATGTCATGAGATTGACGCGTACGCGGATAAAAGGGATAAAAGAAAAGTAACAGTTCAACGTAGCCTAATGTAGCGGAGTAAGAGGAACAGTTTCTTCTTCACAAATCTACTCAAGTAAAAGTAAAAAGTATAGTGATTCAAAACTACTCCTTAAAGTACAATATTTCCCAAAACTTACTCAAGTAAATGTAACAGAGTAAATGTAACTCACCTCTGATTGTTTTACACTAAACTGACCATAGAAACTTATTATTTAGGCCTAAACTCATGTATTTCTGCTTCAGTTCTCCTGTTTTCTGTATTTTTATCATTATTATTATTTAATTTACACTTTTAGTTTTTTTTCCATCCACAAAATCTGATCAGATTTGTGAATTTCGTGCCGAAGCACAATAAATCACTTGAAAATCCCCGTCCACGTCCCAAACATCTGTGATCGGGACTCGCGTATTTCATTTCCGGAGAGTCTGGCTCCGAACTGGTCGGGTGAAATGTCCTCCTGAGGGCTGTCACACGAAACTAGGATGAGGGATTAAGGCGGAATATGTCCCATTTAAAAACCGCAGGGCGTTTCTGAACGACTGCACGACTCAAACGGTTTGTAAACTCAAAACCACCAGCTTCCATCTCAAATTATTGCCTTGCCCTCCTGCTCATCTCTGTAAAGTTCTGTGTTTGATGGAAACGAAGCTGGAGAGGTAAAAACGTGTGTTGCATCAGGTTTAAATGGATTAAAGTGAAACTGTCTCTGCGCTAAGAGAATGGCAAATCTATTCACGAGATACCTTTTAGAGGCTGTAAAGATTAAACGGACTCATACTTGAAACGTGTCCATCCCTGGAGCTTGAAACGAAGGTCAGAAGCTTCTTAAATACATTACCTTCAGCGTTTTATTAATTCGCCCTCACGTAAGTGGATAAAGCAGAATGAACTGCATCTCCGCGACCTCGGATGGACCGCAGCATTTTATTACTTCCTCTCTGCACCGTAAATGTCATTTGTGTTTTCACATGAATGAGTCGGTCTCCGGCTCCCTGAGCTCTTCTTATCAGCCGGACTGGGAATGCCGAGGTTTCCGCCGCCCGCGACACCTCTGCTCCCTCTCTGCGTCCTTTATCGTTTCCATTTGCTGTTAGAGGAGTCGTAAAAGACGGAGATGCGGCAGGATTTCAGACGTTTGTAGACTTCTCATAAACGGCAAATGGAAAGCAGATGGAGTTTGAGCAAAGTAAAGCAACGTGGAACACAATAATGAAATGTACTAATGATTAAACGGTAAAATGTTTCACTGTGATTGATTTTACAAGTCTTTAGAAGGCGTGGCACATAAAACCTTCTGGGTTATACATTGTCTCAATCTCAGCTGAGATTAACCCCGGGCCAAACCCTCAGGTGATGACGGTCACATGACGTTGGTCTTTGGTTGTTCCTGCAGCTAAGAAAAACGTAAAAAAACACTTCACATCAACCACGTATGGAAGAGTATTAGGGCCAGGCAAGAAAAAAAATTTGAGTGGAAGATTTTTTTTTATTGTGCACTTCGAGAAAAAAGACGAAATGTCGAGAAAAAAGTCGAAATGTCAAGATTAATGTTGAAATACAACTTCGAGAAAAAAGTCTAAATTTCGTGAATAAAGTCGAAATTTTGCCTTTTTTCTCGACATTTCGACTTTTTTCTTAAAATTTCGACTTTTTTCCTCAACATTTCGACTTTTTTCTCGACATTTCAACTTTTTTCTCAACATTTCGACTTTATTCACGAAATTTTGACTTTTCTCAACATTTCGACTTTTTTCTCGAAATTCTATTTCAACATTAATCTCGACTTTTCAACTTTTTTCTCGACATTTTGACTTTTTTCTTAAAATTTCTACTTTTTCCCTCAACATTTTGACTTTTTTCTCGACATTTTGACTTTTTTTCTCAACATTTCTACTTTTTTCTCAACATTTCTACTTTTTTCTCGAAATTCTATTTCAACATTAATCTCGACTTTTCAACTTTTTTCTCGACATTTTGACTTTTTTCTTAAAATTTCTACTTTTTCCCTCAACATTTTGACTTTTTTCTCGACATTTTGACTTTTTTCTTAAAATTTCTACTTTTTTCCTCAACATTTCGACTTTTTTCTCGACATTTCTAATTTTTTCTCAAAATTTCGACTTTATTCACGAAATTTTGACTTTTCTCGACATTTGGACTTTTTTCTCGAAATTCTATTTCAACATTAATCTCGACTTTTCAACTTTTTTCTCGACATTTTGACTTTTTTCTTAAAATTTCTACCTTTTTCCTCAACATTTCGACTTTTTTCTCATCATTTCGACTTTTTTCACAATATTTCAACTTTTTTCTCGAAGTGCATAATGACAAAAAAATCTTCCTCCTCTAAAATATAATTTTTATTTTTCTTCTGCCTGGCCCTAATACTCTTCCGTAACCACGAGAGCTCTCATTATATAAACTTTTATCTTCATTTAGGCTCAGGCAGGGTGCTGGACTGGCTCTACATGAACCACAGACAGAAATATGTATTTATAGTGCAATAATTAACCAGCGGCATCATGACACGGTTATGATAACGATGTTAACACGTTAGGTCGAGGTGAAACCATCACATTAGCGCTCTTTCAAAGGCTTTTAACATCAACAGGATTCAGGAGCTGCTTGTTTTATCACAGAGAGCACATTGTTTTGGGTGGATGTGAAATTAAATAACTCATGTCATGCAGGCCGGACTGACTCCACCTTCTTCGTGATCTGGATATTTGACCACAAAGCATCAATAAGGCAAAAAAAGTCTTCAAAAAAGATGAAACTTGCACTTTTTACACTTCAGAAAAGTTAAAAACCTAAAGAACAAGTTTGAAATGATAGACTGGTGCCCAATTAAACACTTTTTTACCATCAAACAGACGCTAACATTTCCCATAAAAGTTTGAGGGTTTATTAAAAGCATTGCCATATGGCGTTTTTGTGCCGGTGCCGGCTGAAAACACGCCGCCAACTTCGTCGTGTAATCAAACAAAACTCTCCTCCGACTGCCTAACACACATTTCTGAAAGCAAAGCCCACAAATGCCCACAGATCTCCGCTGTGCAGTATTACACGTCCATTATCATGTGCTAATCACTGAGACGCGCAGATTTTGGTTTGCAGGTGAGGATTTGGTTCACCGCCCATTTTAAGATCCCAATCTGTGCCTGTAATCCCTCCCGACGTCAGCTCCTCCTCCGCCGTCTCCGCTGCTCTCCGTTTCCTCCTCGCATCCCACTTCACGCCTCCAGCCTTCGTGTCCTCTGGAGTTTTGTCTTTCAGACTAATACCGTCGAGCGTGGCTCTCCAATAGATCCATTCGCAGGGATTTGAGATTATAAAAACAGAGTTAATTGTGAAAAATGGCATAATTTCCTCAGGGTAACAAAAAAATAAATTGGCTCTGACGGTATGTGATGCGTCGTGTGGCCACACAGTTTATGTTTGTTCAAAAGCACCACAAACCCTCCTTTGTACTCTGCAACTTTTTATTTATTTGTTTTTTTACTACATTAAATGCGTGCTGGAGATTACCGGGCGCTGTGTTGATATAATAACACACAGTGAGGAGTCCGGTTTCCTGCGGCTCGCCGGTCTGATCGATGGCGCCCTGGGGAAATGTAGTAGACTTCAAGTATACGTGTGGAACTGAGGAGTATACTAAGTACACTACGTTTATCCAGGGGACGCCTGCTGGGCTCCACATACCGGGAGAAGACAGAAAAACCAAAGACAAGACATCATATGCCCTTTTTTTGACACAATGCCACTGAGATAGAGCAAAAAAAGCACCTTTTTCTGCCTCGCCTTTACAGCTCTCTCAATAGCAGCTGCATTTAGGGGGTGGAGTCAAACAAACGACCCCGCCCTCTTCTTTTGAGGGGTGTGTGAATGTGTGATGACAGCAGTTTTAATGCAAAAAAGATAGTAAAGCACAGACAAGAAAACAACATATATTCTGCTCAGATTATTACGGGTATTACGAGTATTAGGCCAGGCAGGATAAAAATACAAATAATATTTTAGAGGAGGAAGATTTTTTTTTCATTATGCACTTCGAGAAAAATAGTCGAAATTTCGAGATTAATGTTGAAATACAATTCCGAGAAAAAAGTCGAAATGTATTTTAACTTTATTCTCGAAATTTCAACTTTATTCACGAAATTTCGACTTTATTCACAAAATTTCATTTTTCTCAAAATTGTATTTCAACATTAATCTCGACATTTCGAATTTTTTCTCGACATTTCGACTTTATTCACAAAATTTCAACTTTATTCACGAAATTTCATTTTTCTCGAAATTGTATTTCAACATTAATCTCGACATTTCAACTTTTTTCTCGATATTTCAGCTTTTTTCTCGACATTTCGACTTTTTCCTTGACATTTCGACTTTTTTCTCGAAATTGTACTTCAACATTAATCTCGACATTTCAACTTTTTTCTAGATATTTCGATTTTTTTCTCGACATTTCGACTTTTTCCCTGACATTTTTACTTTTTTCTCGACATTTCGACTTTTTTTCTCGGCATTCCGACTTTTTTCTCGAAGTGCACAATACAAAAAATCTTCCCTTCCCAAATATTTTTTCTCCTGCCTGGCCCTAATACTCTTCCATAGATTATAGAGTAATGGCTGAGGAAGAGGTTACGGTTCTTGGACCGTTCTGTCTTCAGTCCTAACAAGGTCCTGACTCGTCTCCAGGACAGAATTTTGACATAAAAGATGACGTTTGTACCGCCTGTCCTTTCACAAAAGCTCCATATCACCGCACACTTTTCTGTCACCCCGGTGGTTTACTGTGATTTGCTTCCTACTGCAAACACAATCTAATCTTCTGTTTACATGTTTCCCACTAAAGCCGGGCATCGGTACCTCCGTCCGTCTCTGTGTCCGTCTGTCCACCAGTTGTGCTGAATAACGTGGCCAGTGAGAGTACACGTTACACTCCCTGGCTGTGGCATCTTTCTATGGAGCTAGAACAGCCTCATGATTCGCAAATGCACACACCGTTTCACAAATGCACAGGACAAAATTCACAAATGCACACACCGTTTCACAAATGCACAGGACAAGTTTCACAAATGCACAGAACAATTCACACGTGCGTAGGACAAGATATACAAATGTATTTTTGATGCGCACAAAAATATAACCTGATTTACAAACATTTTTTTGTCTGTGAGCTGCGCTGGATTTGCGTGTGACTTATGCGCTCTTATGATTGGCTGAAACAAAAGAAGACATCTGATTGGTTGCAGATCCTTCCGTGTTAAAAAAAACGTATTTGTGGTTCGAGTCACGTCAGGGGAGTCTCAAAAGTCACACGCAAATCCAGCGCAGCTCACAGACAAAAAAACGTTTGTAAATCAGGTTATATTTGTGTTCACATCAAAAATACATTTGTATATCTTGTCCTACGCACGTGTGAATTGTTCTGTGCATTTGTGAATTTTGTCCCGTGCATTTGTGAAACGGTGTGTGCATTTGCGAATTATGAGACTGTTCTAGCTCCATATCTTTCCTACGTGGAATATGTCAGGAAAACGACGCTGCTTGTGTTGCTTCTTTTAAAGGTCCCTCACAGAGAGCGTCGCACACTCCTACTTGTTTGAGACGCTTGAATAAATGATCCATTCTGCTACCTTTAGTTCCCACCGATTACATGCAACTACAGATAATCTTTGAATAAGCATCTGCAAGGCTTCTAGACCACGTTTCATGAGCATCCTATTTGAAATAACATTTACTTTAACCACCGTTTACTTCTATGTTTCTATTATAACTATTGATGTGTTATGAAGCAATGCCGGTGGTGCCATACCAAAACTATGCAGATTAAAGCAACATTTGTTTGTTTTTATCCAACATCACTATAAACTACCACATGTTTCCGAGCCTCCTGAAAGACGCCATCTCCCCCATAGACATATATACGTAGACACCGAATCGAGTGGTTTTGCCCACTGCTGCGATACGTCAACGTCGCCGCCATATTGGATGTTCAAGACTGCGCTGGAAACTAATACAAGTAAATGGACTTATTTTCATTAAGCGCCTTTCTACAAAGAAATTTACGTTTTACGTCTCATTTATTCATTCACACACGCACTAATATACTTGGGAAACAGTTAGGCACCAAATATAATGTATTTAATTTTCTCAGACGGCAAAAATAAGAACTTTATTGATCCCACATAGGAGTTATTCATGTTATATCAGCTATAGAGAACAAGGTAGTGCCGAAAAACAATATATATCCCCCCTCACAAAAATAAGAAAAATAAAGAAACATTTTCTCATCAACAAAGCATATTTTACATTTTTCAAGTAACAAAATAACATATTTGAGCAATTTTTTTTAGATTTTTTCAGTTATTTTATTGTCTGAAAAATGGTTCAAATGTTATTTTATTGTCTGAAAAATGGTTCAAATATGTTATTTTGTTATTTGAAAATTTTTACATTTGTTTTGTTGATGAAAAAATATATTTCTCTATTTTTGTGAGGGGGGATATATATTGTTTTTCGGCACTACCTTGTTCTCTATAGCTGATATAACATGAATTACTCCTATGTGGGATCAATAAAGTTCTTATTTTTGCCGTCTGAGAAAATTAAATATATTATATTTGTTGTCTAACTGTTTCCCAAGTATATTAGTGCGTGTGTGAATGAATAAATGAGACGTAAAACGTACATTTCTTTGTAGAAAGGCGCTTTATGAAAATAAGTCAATTTACTTGTATTAGTTTACAGCGCAGTCTTGAACATCCAATATGGCGGCGACGTTGACGTACGGCTCAGCGTGTCCAGCATGTCCTCTTATTAACGCGTGTTTCGGCTCGTATTATTGTGTGTTACTCTACAAGTCCTATAAAGCCATCAAGTCTTGTTTCTTGTAAAGTTTTTTGTCATTTGAAAAGTGTTTCCCCCTCCATAACAGGTTTGTTGTTGCCATAACAACCACTTCAGTGCCAGTAATGCCTCCTCTCGTGTGTGTGTGTGTGTGTGTGAGTGCAGTTTTACAGGTGTTTCCGTGCGTTTTTCTGCTGCTCCACCGCCCAAGACGGCTCCACCATAAAGACATTTTCCCGGGTGACCAAGACGCTGCGCACCCTGCGTCAGGACAAGGATCTGCAGGTGTCGGCGGCGGCCACGGCCACGGCCGGGCACTCGCCTAACTCCGTCCGCAGGTCCTCGCAGGGAGCCAATCACGTGGCGGCGGCGGCGGCGGCGGCGGAGGATCAAGGCGAGGCTCCCGCTGCCGTCGGCCCCAAACCCAAACTGATCCTGGTGGCTCACTACAGAGAATGAAAAGAGAGAAGCAACAGGAGCTGGACGTTCACGGATAAGAGAGGACCGGAGCACGCAAGGGGAGCAGGTCTCCAATTAAGACAAATCCTCCTAATAGCAGAAACGTGCAGATGCAGAGAGAAAGAGAGCTCGGTGTGAGTCTTAACCAGGACCTGGGATGTGTTTTAATCCCAGAACAGGCTATTGTTGATGTGCAAAAGGATGGCGAATAGGAACACACACACTATCTCATCCCGTCTAGCAGGGGCTCTGTGTACAAATCAGAGAACTGTACGAAGCGTAGGGCTACACGCAGTGCTTTGTGTTGACATCACACACTAATGCCAGTAGGATGTACCTGCCATGAACACGTCCGTCACACACAGAAGCACAAACGCAGCACTGATGCTCACTTAAGGGCCTTGGGGGACGAATCCCAATCTCACAGGTAACCAACTTTGTGTTTTTTTGTCCGAGCGCGATAGTCGGGGTTGAAAAAGCTCTAAACCGACCCGTGCAGGGTCAACGGGGAGAGGAGGGTACTAAACTCCCTAAAAAACATGTGAGAACAACATCCTGCTTCATTAAAGAGAAGATATATTTTGAAAGAATAAAGTTAATCAGGCTTTATTCTAACCCCCTAATTATTCGGTGGTTTATTACATGGTGAAATGTGGTTGAGCAGATGGTTAAAATACAAGACTTTAGGCTCTGGAGACGTATAAACCACATAAAAAAGTTTTTATACAGCTACTGGGATACTTGATCGGACCATTTCTTTTCTTTTAAGAGGAGGTTGTGTGAGATTCCAACCTCAGGTCGGTGCATTAGCAACAATAAAAAAGTTTGCCAGCCCTTTGGGGTACTTAGCACCGTTTCCAAGTCGATTACTCATAAAAATGCAGTCTGAGCTTTCGTCTAAGTCATGAAAATGCCTCTACTACTAACACAAACACCATTTTTAGGTCTTTATTGAACGCAAAGCGAAGGCTGTCTAATTTAATTATTGAATTCAGTTTGGTGGTGATGTTATATTTGCAGCTGCGGTTTCTTCTCACTAAACTAGAGCGAGCCTGTTTTCAGAAAGCAGGGTTGGTTTTTTTTTTGTACAAACTGAGTTTGTTGAACCTGAAATTAGGGAAATTCAGGTTTTTTCTGTTTCAGGTAAAATGAACACCTAAACCTAACGAAGAGGATTAACTCTGTTAGACTCTGTTACCATGGCAACCTACTCTGTAAACCTTTATAGATGAACACAGTAATCACACAGGCTTTAACCTTGCTAGGCAGGTAATGTTTTAAAGGCACGTCTCGGAGACGTCTCTGAACCATGACACGTTTCTTTACTGGTGAAAAGGCTGCAGAAATGTTAGACCAGGGGTCGGCAACCCGCGGCTCTAGAGCCGCATGCGGCTCTTTAGCGCCGCCCTAGTGGCTCCTGGAGCTTTTTCTAAAATGTTTGACCTTTTTTTTCCTTTTTTTTTCTTATTTTTTTCCTTTTTTCTCTTCTTTTTTTTCCTTTTCTTCTCTTTTTTTCTTTATTTTTTCTTCTTCTTTTTTCCTTTTTTTTCTTTTTTTCTTTCTTTTTTCCTTTCCTTTTTAATCTCGACATTTCGACTTTTTTCTCGATATTTTGACTTTTTTCTCGATATTTTGACTTTTTTTCTCAACATTTAGACTTCTTTCATGAAATTTTGACTATTTCCTCGACATTTCGACTTTTTTCTCAACATTTAGACTTTTTTCATGAAATTTTGACTATTTCCTCGACATTTTGACTTTTTTCTCGAAATTTTGACTTTTTTCTCGACATTTCGGCTTTTTTTCTCAACATTTAGACTTTTTTCATGAAATTTTGACTATTTCCTCGACATTTTGACTTTTTTTCTCAACATTTAGACTTTTTTCATGAAATTTTGACTATTTCCTCGACATTTCGACTTTTTTTCTAAACATTTCGACTTTTTTCATGAAATTTTGACTATTCCCTCGACATTTCGACTTTTTTCTCGAAATTTTGACTTTTTTCTCGACATTTCGACTTTTTTTCTCAACATTTAGACTTTTTTCATGAAATTTTAACTATTTCCTCGACATTTCGACTTTTTTCTCGAAATTTAGACTTTTTTCTCAACATTTCGACTTTTTTCTTGACATTTCAACTTTTATCTCAAAATTTCGACTTTTTTCTCGAAGTGCATAATGAAAAAGAAAAATCTTCCCGCAGTTATAACTAATATAGCATGCAGCATGTGTTGCCCTCGTTCTAAGTCTTAAGGCTGATTTATGGTTCCGCGTTACACGATTCGCGTTAGTCGATTTAACGCAGACCATAATTCAGGCTTTATACAAGACTTTGCATTTTTTGGCATATTTGTTTTTTGTGTTTTTGGTCCAATATGGCTCTAAAACATTGTGGGTTGCCGACCCCTGGGTTAGACGGAGCTGCGTCCACTTCGGAAAATGACCGTAAGGCTTCAACAACCACAGCAGATTTTGTCTGGTGTTACAGTTTTAAATATAATCAATACTCACAAATATCACCCAATGTGGCTTTACTTCACACCAAATACTGAGTCAGGGATGCTGAACAAATATTTCTAAGAAAACGGCGTGAGTGTTCCAGGCTTTTATAAGTATTTCCTGGCCACAGACCTGTAAGAGCCATCAAAGAAGACTTTCTCAAGGTGCATGACTTAAAAATCGACCTCATTAATGATTCACAGTAACTTTTCTCTTTGATGGCGTCCTGCTCTGAAGGGATTTTCCTCGAGGGCTTCTCCATTTTATTGGATGTTTATGGGACCCCTGATCAAAGCTCCTTGAATGATTCTTTTTATTTGCTGGAGATAAATCTTATAAAAAACGAGTGACATATGTGAGCCTGTTACCTTTGACTTAACTGTCTGCATTGTGTTTATTGGTTGCTTGTTCACCAGCAGGACTGAAGGTGAATCTACGGTACAATAAACCTACATTCCTCTGCTGACCGAACATTAGAAGTCATTAAATATTTAAATTCGCATTCACTTGCTTTGTAATTTCTCCCAGACCGGCTCTTTCCTTTTCTACTGAAGTCATATTGCTTTTTCTTCTGAGAAGATGTGCTAAAATTCACTAAATGGTTGCAATAAAAACTGTTCTTAACTTGTGTTGCCATGGTAACGGGGCTCAATAAGTGATCCCTTGTCAATAGTTGTGTAACCCAGTTTCAATTGAAACCGTCTTAATTTCCTGATAAGAAACTGGGAACTCTTGAGCTTCTAATCTCAGAGTTTGTCTTTTAACTCAGCTCTCCTCAATTAGGCTGTTTCTAAAATACAAGCTTTTTCTTTAGGTGTTCATCTACTCTCAGTCACTCCTGTGTCATCCCTCTGTGTGATATGATTTTATGGTATTTCCTTTGCTCAAATATTGTAACCAGTACTCGAGTTGTAAAAAAAATCCGGGGGAATGGTGGATTTTATCTTATGGGGACTGATAATTTGTGCTGATTACAAATAATATAATATATTACAAATAATAGCAGTGACCAAAACACCTGCAGAAATACTGCAGGAATGACATAGCAGCAGTTAAATGCAGCCTTCTGTAAGCTTTAAATATCCACTGGGCTTACATCAAATACATCAAAACACAACAATAAAAAACACTTTTCTGAACTTATCAATATGATTCTGTCCTTCACAGGATAAGTAACATGGATCACTGCAAAAACTCAAAATCTTAACAAGAATATTTGTCTTATTTCTAGTTAAAATGTCTCATTTTAGTAAAAAAAAATCTCATTACACTTAAAACAAGACTCGTCACTGGAAAAAACAACAATTTTCACCTGTTTCAAGTAGATTTTCACTTAAAATAAGAAGAAAAATCTGCCAGTGGAACAAGATTTTATTGCTTGTAATGAAATAAATCTTGTCCCACTGGCAGATTTTCCTACTTACCGTATTTCAAGTGAAAATTTACCTGAAACAGGTGAAAATTGTCAAATAAGTTATTTTTCTGGTGTTATTTTTCTGGTGATGACTAAATGTTGAAATAGCAGTAAAACCACATTCATTGATGAAATGACATAAGGGATGGAAAGGGGGGATGGCAGTTTTACAGGGGGGATGATTTTGACCGTTTTTATTTCAGGGGGGGATGCCATCCCCCCTCATCCCCCCTCAACTCCAGAACTGATTGTAACGTGTGGAAGTATCACCACACCCTGATACTGTCCGTGTTGGTCTGCAGTGCCTTTTACCCTCCAGATGCAGAGTTGTAAAATGTTACCCAACACTTCAACGTCCGTCTCGTTTGTCAACAGACAATTTTCCCATTTTGTGATCCAAGTGTGGAAATCTTTGCAGGTTCTTCGGTTTTTTAAGTTTCTTCGGGAAGTGCACATACTGCAGGATGAAGCTCTGCAGGACACCAACGTTTTTTTATTTTTCCAGCTTGTGTTATTGTGGACGGATGGACACCCAGATTTTGCAGAAGGACAAACTTTGACCGGACCAGCATGTTATCCCACCTTTATCCTGATCACAGCTGGATGGATGACAACATGCTTTTTTTTCCACTCTGGGGTGTGATTACTGCGTTCAATAAAGACATGAAAATACATCTGTGTGCTCTTAGTTGAGGTACATTGTGCTCGGCTGGAGTAACGACCACGTTTAAGAGAAACTCTTCAGAACTCCTGATAATCAAGTGTTTACAAGCTTCTTCTCAGAGCTGTGTGGCAGACGGCTCCCATCACGCTCTTATTTTGGAGACGTAAACAGGAGACTTGCTTCGGAAAAAAGGCATGAATTATTTGAAACTGTGATGCGCCTTTTACCCACCCCTAGTTTGTGTTTTGATAAGTTGTTGCAGACGTAAAAGCAGAGACTGACTGAACAGTTAAGTGTCGTATATCTGTGCTACCTGGGTTTTCCAGGCCGTCACCCCCTCAGAAGACTTTTCAGTAAAAGTGAATGTGAACTGGACCCACTTTACATCGGCCTTGTAACCATTCTGACATGAAAATGGAGCGTGTTGTTTTTGTTATGTTTGTTTCTCTTTCCTGGAAGTCAGAAAATGAACGTTTGAGACCTCTCTCTGTCTGCAGGAGCCTCGTAAGATGTGTTAAGAAAAATACCTGTTTGCAAAGTAAAAGCTGAATATAAATATAGATATGAATTCTAATATTTACTCTTTAATTCTGCTTTGTTCCATCGATGAAATCATGTAATTCACATCTGAATCTTACTTTTTCACCTTTACTCTTTTGACACAAATTGGAAGCAGATGAGTCTCTGCTAGCTAGTAGCTACTGTTAGTGCAGCTTGAAACGTGCTATCTTGTTGTTCCCATCATTTACTGGCCATATTTGCATTCATCGATAGCTCAACTTATGTGTTGGTGTCTACGTTCACTTCTGCAAACTGGGATCATGCCGACTGTCATCTAAAGTGGGACGTGCACCGACATGTAGCCTAGGGTTGCCACCTTTCAGAAATAGAAATAAGGGACGCCCGGATTTCAGCACCGCAGTCGCCAAAAAAACAGGGACATCCCCAAAACCTCTAAACCGCATAGAAATGTGTTTATTTTATATGAAATAACAAAATGCTTTGATTTTAAAGTTTAAAGTGCTTTAATAGCATTGAACTTGCATGACTGTACAGACAGCCAACCATGCTAGCAACTGAAATATCCTCCTATGCTACGTACGTCCACATCAGCCCAGATGTAGAATATAGATACAGGTGAAGAATATGGTGTAAAAGTAAATTTATTTCAATAATTCAACTAGAATATGGTGTAAAAGTTAATTTATTTCAATAATTCAACTAAAATATGGTGTAAAAGTTAATTTATTTCAATAATTCAACTTAAAAGGTAAAACTTATACTGATTATTACATAGTCTTATTACAGGCAAAGCAAGATATGTTAAGCCTTTATTTGTTATAATTTTGATGATTGAATTGTTTATTGATTTCATAAAATATTCAAATTTTTTGAGATTTTTTATTTGGGGTTTCATAAACTGTGAGCCATAATCATCAAAATTATAACAAATAAAGGCTTGAAATATCTCACTTTGAATGTAGTGGGAAATAGTATTTGTTTCACCTTTAGTTGAATTTACTACGAATTAAGTTTTGCAATATATTCACATTTTCCGACCTTCACCTGTATATTATGACATCAATAAATAAGAGCATAATATGTGTCCGTATTGGTTCAATACGGACCGCAACTTTTAATTCCCAATTACGTAACAATTCCGTATTTCAAGGGACGGGTGGCAACCCTAAATTGTAGCCTACGCAACATAGCTTTTGGTCATTCAGCGTTTTTGCAATTAAACCCTTTACATGTAGGAATTCAGATGTGTATATTTTTAGAAAACTTGTCAATGAATGTGTGGTGTAGTTAAGTGGGAACGTATTCGCTTCGAGCCGAGAACTGGCTTGTTTGTTATGCCGCTATTAGCATGTTAGCAACGGATATGGAAATAAGCACGACTGCACTTTACTGATCCAGAAGAACCGTTGGGACGACCATGTGGAACTGCATTCACTCTCCCCAGATAACTTCATTACAGAAATGAAAAAATCCACATGAACAAGTTGTTTTATTTTGTTTTAATTTTTTTTAATTGATGCATTTTTGCTAAAAAACCAAATTGTGTTCTTTTTCTTAAAATCAGAAAAGAGATTCAGGAACATTTAAGGAAAGCACAGCCTGCTTTTGCGGCAAATTCACGAACTGTTTAGTGTTGGTTTTCCTTAAATCGGTTTCCGTTTGAAGATTATTCTTTTTTTCTGTAATAATTTTATTGAAAATTGGGTAAGCTTCTCTGCATGACCCCATTTCCATGCCTGATGTTTGGGGATTCGATACAGAGTATTATAAGAATTTGTTGAGCATTTTTATGCAACTTAGAAGTAAGAAGGGTTTCTTATGCCTTTTATTTATACTTTGCTGCAACCCGCCCCCCGTTACAGTCGGGGCTCATGAAAACCATCAAAAGGGACATTTCAACATGTTATGACGGACACATGAAGAGGTTTTACTGTTTTTAGTTGTGAAGACGTATTTGTTGCTGTTGTTTCTCCTTGTTTGGTGTACATGTAGCTTTGTGTTGTCTTCTGATGCGTTTTCTGTTGCCTACGTAACATAAATGAAATCATGCCACAAACAAACTGAGATGCCTCTGTCTTCTTCTACTGAATTCACCCCAAACAGAGTGTTAATACGTGTGTCTTCACTCCAAAACTGGAGCTACATGTTACTTTCTCCTTCATATCCGTATTTACACAAGCTGATAAACCCATGAATTATTAACATGGGTATTATTACATGGAGGAAAAGTAGATTAACGTTCTGTAATACAAACCTTCGCCTCAGTCTAAGATAAACAGTATTTTAAGTGTTTGAATTGAATATCGCAACTGACAGCCGTGAATACTCAATCAGCTGAGGGCTGCAAACACCGGCGGCTGAAATTAGCTAAAGTCTAGGATAGAATTTGCAGACTTTACTTCTCTATCACCCCTTTTGGGTGTCGCAGAAACATCCGTTGAACCATTTTCTTCGCCAGCTTCATCCCTTGTTTGCAGTAGTCGAGTTGTAAATATAAATCAGGGGCGATGGTGGATTTTATCATATGGGGACAGATAATTTGTGCTGATTACAAATAATATAATATATTACAAATAATAGCACTGACCAAAACACCTGCAGAAATACTGCAGGAATGACATAGCAGCAGTTAAATGCAGCCTTCTGTAAGCTTTAAATATCCACTGGGCTTACATCAAATACATCAAAACACAACAATAAAAAACACTTTTCTGAACTTATCAATATGACTCTGTCCTTCACAGGATAAGTAACATGGATCACTGCAAAAACTCACAATCTTAACAAGAATATTTGTCTTATTTCTAGTTAAAATGTCTCATTTTAGTAAAAAAAAATCTCATTACACTTAAAACAAGAATCATCACTGGAAAAAACAACAATTTTCACCTGTTTCAAGTAGATTTTCACTTAAAATAAGTAGAAAAATCTGCCAGTGGGACAAGTTTTTTTTGCTTGTAATGAGAAGATACATCTTAAGATAAGATAAGATAAGAAATCCTTTAATCCTTTAATAGTATCTTGTCCCACTGGCAGATTTTCCTACTTATTTCAAGTGAAAATTGACTTGAAACAGGTGAAAATTGTCAAATAAGTTATTTTTCTGGTGTTATTTTTCTGGTGATGACTCTAAATGTTGAAATAGCAGTAAAACCACATTCATTGATGAAATGACATAAGGGATGGAAAGGGGGGATGGCAGTTTTACAGGGGGGTGATTTGGACCGTTTTTATTTCAGGGGGGGATGCCATCTCCCCTCATCCCCCCTCAATTCCAGTACTGCTTGTACTGGAGCTGGTGCTCATGGCTGTGGAGTTGCCGGAGCCGATCCCAGTGATCCCAGTGATCCCAGTGATCCTAGCGGTCATTGGTCAAGAAGCGGCATGCGCTGCTTCTCGCCACCTGGAGACAAACAAGACAAACACTCGCACGTACCGACTCCTACAGAAAATATAAACTCAATATATGTGCCGTTGGACTGTGGGTGGAAGCCAGAGTACCAAAGGAAAAACCTGCATGTGCATGGGGATATATGCTTGTTTTTTTCTTTATCATCTTCAACTTCTACTTACCAACTCTCCACTGTTCATCTACGTGTGGGTGGAAACTGCGTTTTATTCAACAATGTCAGAGAAATGTCAAATCCAAGCAATTTACCTTCTCTCGCCTCATTCGGTACCATCTTAAAGACACAAAGGTTTGCTGGATAGTTTAAAATGCTTGCATAATTGCAGAGCCGATCGTTTAAAAAGATCAAAGATATTGACAAAGTAGCAACACATCCATGAAATTTCCACTGAATTTCCTTGAGCAAAAAGACTGATTTTAAAGTGAAGTCCTGTGTTTACAGGTTCTATTAAATGATATCCAACCTTTCAGAAAAAAGTGTTTTCCTTTGATGTGAACGCTATTTACATGTTGGAAACTAATCATCATAAACGAAAGGGGCATCAGATAAGCTTTCATTGTGCACTTTTTGTGGATAGATGTCAGGTTTTCATCTCATTAGTAAAACAAAGATGAAAAGATACTTGAACCTGGGGCAGTTCTGTTTCTGAACGCTGAAAAATAACTACAGGTCGGAGGCAGAAGTATGTGAACAATGACATCCCACAATGATTTGGACACAAGTTTAGCTTTATACACCACCACAATGGATGTTAAATAAACAATCAGTATGTTTTTCAAGGGCTGATGTTGATATGAGGTATTGAGTTGGTATTTGACAGCAGTTTGACTGGAGATACAAATATAAAGTCCAAAAAATCTCAATGCAAGAGAAGGAGGACGTCATTAGGTCGACATAATCTTTAAGAGAAACAGCAAAAACCTTAGATGGGGAAATCAGTAGTGCTGGTCAAAAGACCTGGAAGACAACAGAATACTTTACTTGGTAAAGAAAAAGTGCTTTACAGCATAAGGAGAAGTACAGAGTAGTTATAAACTGTAAATATAAGTCCTTAAAACATACAAATTAATGGTCTCATTGAAGAACATGAAAGCCACATTAGATTTTGCCTGGAAAAATATGTGCTGGAATCTGATTCTTTAAATAGATACTGTAGATGGCCGTTATTTCAGAATAATGGCAAGGGAGAAGTTTGTAGAGGAAAAGAAACAAGTCATTATTATAACATACCATATCATGTGTCCAGCATGGTGGCGGTAGTGTCATGGTATGAGCATATTTGGCTTCCAGTGGAACAGGCTCCCCGGTGTTTGTGATGATGTGAGTGCTGACAGAAGAAGACAGATTCATTCTGAGGTCTAGAGGGCTCTACGATGTGCTCACGTTTATTCAAATGAAACAAAACTGCTAAGACGGTGCTTCAAACTGCAGATGGATACGGAGCTTCAACTTATTTTGACCTCTGAGCCTTGGACATCTGGTGTGCCACAGGGATCCATTTTGGGCTCTGTCTTTTTGTCTTTTTTTTTGTCTAATGCGGGGGTCGGCAACCCGTGGCTCTAGAGCCACATGCGGCTCTTTAGCACCGCCCTAGTGGCTCCTGGAGCTTTTTCAAAAATATTTGACCTTTTTTTTCCTTTTTTCCCTTTTTCCTTCTTTTTTTCTTTTTTCTTTTTTCCTTCTTTTTTCCTTTTTTCCTTCTTTTGTCTTTTTTCCTTCTTTTTTTCTTTCTTTTTTTTCCTTTTTTTTCTTTTTTTCCTTTTTTTCTCTTTTTCTTTTTCCCTTTTTCCTTCTTTTTTCTTTTTTCCTTCTTTTTTCTTTTTTTCTCTTTTTTTCCTTTTTTTCTCTTTTTTTCTTCCTTTTACCTTTACTTTTTAATCTCAACATTTCGACTTTTTCCTCGAAATTTTGACTATTTCCTCAACATTTCGACTTTTTTCTCGACATTTTGACTTTTTTCTCAAGATTGTACTTTACATTGTACAACATTAATCTTGACATTTCAACTTTTTTGTCAAAATTTCTACTTTTTCCTCGACATTTCGACTTTTTTCTCGAAGTACATAAAGAAAAAAAAAAAATCTTCCCCCAGTTATAACTAATATAGAAACATGCAGCATTTGTTGCCTTCATTCTAAGGCTGATACAAGACTTTTCATTTTTTGCGGCTCCAGACATATTTGTTTTTTGTGTTTTTGGTCCAATATGGCTCTAAAACATTTTTGGTTGCCGACCCCTGGTCTATTGTCTAATAGATGGCATTTAACTCTGGCTTTCTAAAGCCCTCCAGTAGATGGTATCGTCTCTTGTCCCAGCTCCTGATGCCCGTTACTTTAACCATGCGGTCAGAAATGTGGGAGTGACCTTTGATAACAGTTTCAGATTTGATAACCTCATCAAATCTGTTGTCATGGCAGCTTTGATCCCTTACAAAAGTCAAGCCCTTCCTGTGCCGTGGTGACCTTGAGATAGCCAGTCATGCTTTCATCGATTCCCAGCACTATTATTGTAATGTTCTATATTTTAGGTATCAAGCAAACTTTACTGCATCCTTTGTAATGTTGAGAATGCTGCTGGTACTTGGAACCGTGACCACATTGCAACCGTCCTGTGTTCTCTGTACTTGTTCAAATTCAACGTCAACCCAGTGGAGGTTTGCGTTCGGCCAATATCTGTTACAGGATCCACGGAAGAGGTGGAAAAAGTCGGGGGGGTCGTTTGTTTGCAGTCGATGGCTCCTAACTTACCGGTGAGTTACCTCACCAACCTTCCACCAACGGGTAACGTGACTTCATCCTTTGTTTTTTTTGTTTTTTTCTTATGGATTCTGGTAATAATTGGACTTCCATTGATCCTGATTGCACCTGCGTCTCGCCAGTCCTGTCTCCATGAATTGTCTTGTCCTGCCTTTTCTCCCTGCTGGTACATCAGCGTTTTTCCTGATCTATGTTTGTCTTGTTTTCTGGATTCCCATCAAACTTGTATAACTCCTGTCTCCGCAGTTTGGGTCCTCTCCTCAACACGGGGTAACATTTTATAAAACCCATTTTGGTGGTGTGTACAGGCAAAGTTGTCATTCCTGTCCCTAACTATTTCTTCCTGTGTGAAATCCCTTCATTTTTACTCTCACCCATGGGCAATTAATTAAACTTACATTTTAAATATTCTCAACTCTGTGTTTACTATAGTTTCTCACCAAGACTGTAGGAAGTGTCTTTCAAGAACATATTGCACAACATTGCATCAATGGTGGAACTTCTTTGAATTTTGTGACTGCCCCCCTGCTGTGCCGCCTGAGAAGTAAAGCTGAAATTGATGAATCCTCTAGTACTTGGGTGTGTTTGAAGATTGTAATTACACTTTGAAGTGACTTTAATTCATACACAGAACAGAGCAGCAGACGCTTATAAAGTGAAACAGCGTATCTCAAACAATTAGAGTGATGTGAAAAACTGACCTTTTTCTTAACAGTTCCTTTAAATACGACATATTTGAGGTCCCGACACCTCAGATGAGCAGGACACGTGATATTGTAGAACATTTCATTATTTATTTAACAAAAACTGGGAAAAAAACAAAGAAAAGCTCATGATTCTTGAGCTTGTAGCACCACCTTGGCAATGTTAGTCTCCCACATGTTTTAGAGGGATTTTGATCTGTTCCACTTGACATTTCCTCAGTTCACTGAGGTTTGCAGATATTTGTACAAGTATTGTTCAGATGCAACTTGGCAAACCTAATCCATGCTGCCACTTCCTTTTTAGTGAGAAGATACTTCCTCATGACTGCGTCAAAGAAACTAAACCTCTTTGGTCGTCGTCTAACTGAACTGTCATGAGACAGTTGAGCAACACATGGTCTGATCTTGGGGTGAATTTGACATTCTCTCCTTGGATGTTTGGCTTTCAAGTGCCATTTAATGTTTTCCCGCAGGTTCCTACACTACACTTTCTTCTCTAAAATGATTTCGTGAATTTTGGACATAAGCATAGAAATCAAACAGGAAGGTTACTATAAGGGCAATTAGAGGGAGAAGGGGTATGAATAAATCAGTTTTGCTTCTTCGTATCCCTTTTCAGACAATTTGCATCAATCAATGTCATATCTGAAAAATACTTACAAGTTGATTCAATTGTAAATTTTGTTTATATTATTTTCCTATTATGTACAAATTTAGATATGAACACAGGACTGTCTCAGAAAATTAGAATATTGTGATTTTCTGTAATGCAATTAAAAAAACAAAAAAAATAAAAAAATTAGAAATTAAAAGCAGCACGGAGTGGTGTTTTCCTTCGAAAAACATTTTAAGTAAAAAGCAGAATAAGTATAAAATAAAATTGTACAAAATAAAATAAAATAAAATAGAATAGAGTATGTAAACGGTATATATATATATATATATATATATATATATATATATATATATATATACGTATATATATCTTAACATTTCATATATTCATATAACATTTCATATATATATATATATATATATATATATATATATATATATATATATATATATATATATATATATATATATATTCAGGACTGTCTCAGAAAATTTTAATATAGTGATTTTCTGTAATGCAATTAAAAAAACAAAAATGTCATACATTCTGAATTCATTACAAATCAACTGAAATATTGCAAGCCTTTTATTATTTTAATATTGCTGATCATGGCTTACAGCTTAAGAAAACTCAAATATCCTATCTCAAAAAATTTGAATATTCTGTGAATCTTAATCTTAAACTGTAAGCCATGATCAGCAATATTAAAATAATAAAAGGCTTGCAATATTTCAGTTGATTTGTAATGAATCCAGAATGTATGACATTTTTTTTTTAATTGCATTACAGAAAATAAAGAACTTTATCACAATATTCTAATTTTCTGAGACAGTCCTGTATATATTGCGAAGATGAGCTAATACTGAATATGTATATGTTGTTTGGGATTGTTCTTTTGTAAATACTGTTTACCAATCACTTTTGTGGTAATTGTCTGAAATAAATTAATTAATGCATTAATTCATTCATTGCCTCTGTTTTTCCTCCTTGGTGTTGTAGTACATATGTGAATATTCCAGACCAGCAAAGGACCAAAACCTCTCCTGATCAGAGGGTACAGTTATCTTTTCCATGTAACTGTATGAGCCTGTTCTGATAGATAAATTGCGGGTGGTGGAAATAAAACCTTATCGAGTGAGAAAAGCCAGGCCGTTCTCCTGCTGGGACACATATTACAACATCACACAAAGTAGATCAGAAGCGACTCTCAGTCCCAGACATCCACGGCCGACTACAGTGCACCTCTCATAATCGGCGTAATAATTTCTTCTTTTGTTGTGACACCGTGTCAGACACAGCACTTTAATTTGAATCAAATTATGCTGAGAAGTTGTGGGCAATGGAGGTTAAATAATAAGCAGCAGTAGCATTATTTCACATTTGCAGCTTGTTATGCAATGTTATGCATTTTCAGTGAACGTCGTTCATGTTTCACTAATTAATAGCTTCATTTAAAAACAAAAAAAGAGTTTTATCTCTGGAATGACCAACTATACACATATAATACTTGCTCTAGTGAATCAGAGTAGAGAACACCTTAAAATCAATTGAAGAGCTGCAGCGGAGAAAATAACTCATCAAAATAATGCCCAGAGGGATTGTCCTTGGAGCGCTCATGGACCGGTGGAAACATTATGCAATAATCTGACCTGTGCCGCTGCCATATCTCTGTATTTCACCGCTCGGGCGATCTGCATTCAACATCATCAGGGCACGAAAGGTTAAAGGAGCTGTGTGTAAGAAGAATAATAAAACGAATCATAAAATGACCCCCATATGTCAACAGACATTTAAAAATCATGTTCATTTCAAATACTTATGTCACTGACAACAGCACTCAAGCCAGGATATTCTAGTTTAAAAAGAGGAGTTGCAGCCCTCAACTGATGTTTTTGTTTTCATTTTTTGTTTTGGTCTGAAGCTCCACCCTCCACCTATCTCCCAATCACGAAGTCAGTAGCGTTTCGGCATCCGGGTTGCCAGCTCGGCTCTGATTATTGCAGCAGCTGCTACAAACGTGTTGGATGAAAACATGTCTAGCGTTCCAAAAACTAAAAGACCTCATTATGAATCCGAGTTACGTCGTGACAAGGTCCGAAATAAAACCAGGATTTGTATAGGAGATGCTTTTGAAAGATGGAGACGGCTGAAAGCGGAGAGGAATTTGAAGACAGACGCCAACGTTGCTGATTTTCTCCTGGACAGGTAAGATTCATAGCTAAATGTTTGGCTTTCATATATAAATACCATATTTTCGCGACCATACGGGCGCCGTTTGGAAAGCAGCACCCTCAGTTTTGTGTAATTTCTGTATTTAAAACACACACACGGCGCACCGAACCCAAAGGCCCCGTCTACACACACACACACACACACACACACACACACACACACACACACACACACACACACACACACACACACACACACACACACACACACACACACGTGCGCCGCGGAACACAAACACAACCACACGAGTGTGCGAATTTAGAAATAGAGCAGGAAAAAAACTTTGTTTGATTGTAGGCTACTTTATTTCAGTTTTTACATTAATCAAACTCATCAAAGTCCTCATCCTCTGTTTCTGCATTAAAGAGCTGCGTAACCTACGGCGTAGGCTCTGCGTCCATTTAACGCGGAACCATAAATCAGGGTTCACTTTGAACGGCCGGTGTTGCACCGGTGTTCTGCCAATAACTGCTCCCTGCCGTTAGCCATTGATGACGAATGCAGACGTAATTTTCCCCGCATTATCTTTGGTTAGACACTAGTCTGTGGTAAATGTGTTGGTTGTTGCATATTATGGTAAATGTGTGGAGTGTTCCATAATTATGACAAAAACGCTTGTCTCTTCAGCTATTATGGTCCAAGCACTTCAACCCCAAGTAAAAGACAGTGGAAGAAGCACCACCTGACTGCACTTTTGGAGCCGGACCCTAGTGGACCCTAGAGGTCAACTGCAATGTTTCTTCACTCTGCAGTTTGGAAGTTGGAATATTGTGCGTAATCATATAACACACTGGACATGTATTAACCTCGCAAAACAACCATCCCATCGTATATACAGGACTGTCTCAGAAAATTAAAATACTGTGATAAAGTTCTTTATTTTCTGTTATGCAATTAAAAAAAACAGAAAAAGTCAAATATTCTGGATTCATTACAAATCAACTGAAATATTGCAAGCCTTTTATTATTTTAATATTGCTGATCATGGCTTACAGTTTAAGATTAAGATTTCCAGAATATTTTTATTTTTTGAGATAGGATATTTGAGTTTTCTTAAACTGCAAGCCATGATCAGCAATATTAAAATAATAAAAGGCTTGCAATATTTCAGTTGATTTGTAATGAATCCAGAATGTATGACATTTTTGTTTTTGTAATTGCATTACAGAAAATCACAATATTCTAAATTTCTGAGACAGTCCTGTGTATATATGTATATATATATATATATATATATATATATATATATATATATATATATATATATATATATATATATATATATATATATATACCGTTTACATACTCTATTCTATTTTATTTTGTACAATTTTATTTTATACTTATTCTACTTTTTACTTAAAACGTTTTTTGGAGGAAAACACCACTCCGTGCTGCTTTTAATTTCGTTGTATACCTCGTATAATGACAATAAAACGTCTGAATCTGAATCTGAATCCCATCTAATTCTCATTAACTTGGCTAAATAAAAGAAAGAGGATTAATATGATTTTAAAATTCAACCAATATTCAGCTCTTTGTTTGGAATCAAAACTGTTGTATGAGGTAGAGCCTTTTTTTTTGTTTTTTTGTCTTGTGACATCAAGAAATCAACGCCAGAGGGGTATTCCAGGAAGCGGGTTTAGTGAAAATCCTGAGTTTGTTAAGCCTGAGATGAGGGAAATCCGGAGTTTTCAGTTCCAGAAAGCGAGTTAACTCAAAATCTGAGTCAGTTACTATGGCAACTGAGCCTCTGAACCTAACCTGCTCCCTAGCAGGTTTACTTCAATAAAGCCTGAGTTTCTCTCCGTTTCCTGCCTCAGTGGCGTCAATTCAGCCAATGGGGCAAGCGGCAGAGAGAGCAGAAAAAGCGTATCTAACAAACGCAACATATTTTATTCACTATGTCGGTGCAACAATATCACAGGGACATCCGAGTTTAACTTCAAACAGTTAAAGTCCAAATGCAAAAAGGGAGAAAGAGAGGGAGAGAGTAAAAAAAAAGTCAAATATTTCCCTTAAACAGATTTATAAGAGGGTAGGGTGATTTGATATCTTACCTTAAAATGAACTTGCATAATTAATCCATCAGTGGCTATCAGTAATATCTTCTGCTGCTGGGGCAACATTGGACCCATCACTTGCCTTCCACCGGCGGGGGGGTATAAGTGTTGGGAAAGATAATACCTAGTGAAATCCATCATGTTTTTCTGATATGCATTTGTAGTTATTTTATATGTATTAAGTAATAGAATAAATCAATACAAATAGACAGAGTAATTCCATAAATGCATAAAAAAAAATTAAAAAAAACATTTTCCCCTGAAGCCGGGTGTGATCTAAATGACAATAAAATTTAATTCAATACCATTCCACCGCTGCTTTCATCTGTAATACTATAAGACAGTGTGCTTTCTCAATCCTGTTCCTCATGGGCCCCTGTCCTGCATGACTTAGATGCTACTCTGCTTCAGCGCACCGTGATAAAAGTACCTGTGTCATCAACAGAACTGTGCAGACCTTGGTGACAAGCTAATGAGGACCTTTAATTAGAATCAGGTGTGTTGGTGCAGGGAAACATCTAAAACATGCAGGACAGGGGCCCAGAGGACCAGGATTGAGAAACACTTAAATGTTAAATGAATACTGCATTCAAACTTACACATTGACTGCAGCAACTTTCCCCCACGCCATTTCTCTCCTCGTTTTTCGTGTTTTTTTTTCTGAAATATGCTCTCATACTCGCCATACGCACGTATTGACCATAACTCCAGTGGCGTGAAGTATGTGGATCTTCAGATGCAAACTAATGTTTCCTCAAAGGGATTTTGTAAATTGAAATGTTAAATAAAGTTTAAAAAGAAAAAAGAAAAAGTATGTCGCTCTTTTGTTGTCGCCGGTTACCATGGTGAATCCTTGTTTCAGGGCTCTACTGATGATGGCTTTTTAACTCGAGCTTAACAAACTCAGAGTTGATTGAACTAACTCAAATCCGCTGTTCTGGAACCGAAAACTCTGACTTTCCTATCTCAGGATAAGTCAACTCGGAGTTCAGGTTTAAACTCGGAATTTGTTGAACCTGCTTCCTGGAATACCCCTCTGCACATGAAAAATTAACGACATGTCATTATTATTTTGTATAAATCTGTATCATATTTGTTGGGGGATAAGCATTCTTGGATGTTTTGGACCCGCTAACATGTGAAAACTCTGTACCTGTGTCCCCGTGATTGTTTACAGGTCTGATTTTGAAGCACAGCCAAGTATCACTTCAGCAGAAAATGGGTTGTTACTCACCCCGGGACCCAGTTGTGCTTGAGAGATCCAGCTGATGAAGTAATTTCAGGATATGATGGTTTCATAGCAGAATAATTAGAAGCATGCCAATAATAGTTTTCACTGATGGTGGTCGCCTCCGCCAAGACTTCATTTTTAATATAGTGGAGAGACGCTTCACTGCTGGATGCCCTCAGCTTATTCACTGTTGACAGGTTCTGATAATATATGTTGCCCTGATTGAGCTTTACGTGCTTCCCTCCTCCACTGTAGAAGGAGATTGGAAAATTACTGCGATGCACCATGTTTGAGTTCACACAATTCAATATAATCAAGCTAGGAATGTTTTTTATCAGTTGAAAACTGCAATTTGTTAAATGTGTTGCCTTGGTTGTGTAAATGTGAAATGTGAAATATATGTATTATAATATCTTACCTGCATAACTGTGTTGTTTCCAACTACAGCCAACACCAGCACAGCCCATTTAATCAAATTATATTTGATGAGTTCTGAGATGTTGCTTTGAGTTGTGGTAAAAACTGAGTCAGATGTGTTTAAAGGAGACGTCATGTGCATTTTTCTCAAGTTGAAACAATTTTCTGATTTCTGCTTTAGTCAAAATCAGTGGCGTCAATTCAGTCAAAGCTAAGGTATGGCAAGGTTTACAAGTCACATTAACTAGAGTATCAATCAACACGTCCAGCAAATATTCATCACAGAAGTCTATGTAGCTTATCTGTGTGGTCAAGAAAATTGGAACTTTTTCAAATGCAGTCTCGCATCACTGCAAAAACTCAAAATCTTACCAGGAATATTTGTCTTATTTCTAGTTAAAATGTCTCATTTTTAGTCAAAATATTTCATTACACTTAAAACAAGAGTCATCACCACAAAAATAACTTGTTATTTGACCATTTTCACCTGTTTCAAGTAAATTTTCACTTTTTTTTCTCATTACAAGCAAAGAATTCTTGTTCCACTGCCAGATTTTTCCACTTATTTTAAGTGAAAATCTACTTGAAACAGGTGAAAATGGTTGTTTTTGAGTCTTGTTTTAAGTGTAATGAGATTTTTTTTTACTAAAAATTTGACATTTTAACTTGAAATAAGACAAATATTCTTGAGATTTTGAGTTTTTGCAGTGTATAATAACTAGTGAAATCGATCATGTTGTTCTGATTTGCATTTGTAGTTATTCTATATGTATTAAGTAATAGAATAATCAATACAAATAGACACAGAATAATTCCATAAATGTATTTAAAAAAACAAACATTTACATTTAACTCTTGAAGCCAAGGTGTGGCGGCTGCCGTACCTTCATACCCAATTGACGCCCCTGGTCAAAATACCACAGAGATTCAAAGCAAAAGTTTTCTTTTCAACCAAATCCCAACTGTTTCATAGCAGCATTTTTAGGGGTGGAAATCAGTCACTTGGAGATGAAGATGAGGAGGCTGGGTGGAGATGAAGAGGCTGGGTGGAGATGAAGATGAAGAGGCTGGGTGGAGATGAAGATGAGGAGGCTGAGATGAAGATGAGGAGGTGGAGATGAAGAGGAGGAGGCTGAGATGAAGATGAGGAGGCTGAGATGAAGATGAGGAGGCTGAGATGAAGATGAGGAGGTGGAGATGAAGATGAGGAGGTGGAGATGAAGATGAGGAGGCTGAGATGAAGAGGAGGAGGTGGAGATGAAGATGAGGAGGCTGGGTGGAGATGAAGATGAGGAGGCTGGGTGGAGATGAAGATGAGGAGGTGGAGATGAAGATGAGGAGGCTGGGTGGAGATGAAGATGAGGAGGCTGGGTGGAGATGAAGATGAGGAGGCTGGGTGGAGATGAAGATGAGGAGGCTGGGTGGAGATGAAGATGAAGAGGCTAGGTGGAGATGAAGATGAGGAGGCTGGGTGGAGATGAAGATGAGGAGGCTGGGTGGAGATGAAGATGAAGAGGCTAGGTGGAGATGAAGATGAGGAGGCTGGGTGGAGATGAAGATGAGGAGGCTGGGTGGAGATGAAGATGAGGAGGTGGAGATGAAGATGAGGAGGTGGAGATGAAGATGAGGAGGTGGAGATGAAGATGAAGAGGCTGGGTGGAGATGAAGATGAGGAGGTGGAGATGAAGAGGAGGAGGTGGAGATGAAGAGGAGGAGGTGGAGATGAAGATGAGGAGGCTGGGTGGAGATGAAGATGAGGAGGTGGAGATGAAGATGAGGAGGCTGGGTGGAGATGAAGAGGAGGAGGCTGGGTGGAGATGAAGATGAGGAGGTGGAGATGAAGATGAGGAGGTGGAGATGAAGATGAAGAGGTGGAGATGAAGATGAGGAGGTGGAGATGAAGATGAGGAGGTGGAGATGAAGAGGAGGAAGCTGGGTGGAGATGAAGATGAAGAGGCTGGGTGGAGATGAAGATGAGGAGGCTGGGTGGAGATGAAGATGAGGAGGCTGGGGGGAGATGAAGATGAGGAGGTGGAGATGAAGATGACGTATTCTAATAGTGTCAAAAAGGGGCGTGGCCTACTGGCTCAACAGCGCCCCTAGAAAACTTTGGGCCTCAAGCCCCACAATACGGTTTGACGTACATGCACGAAAATCAGTACACACCTGTATCATGTCACAACTTAAAGAAAAGTCTCTTGGCGCCATGGCCGAAACCGAACAGGAAGTCAGCGATTTTGAATTAATCGTGTAATTTTGGCGCAATTTATGCTATTTTCATGTGTCGTACTTTAACAAACTCCTAGAAGGATTGTCCGTTCGACATAAAACTTGCTCGGGAGACACAAAAGACGTTAACGATGAAAAGTTATCAAAATCGTGAGTTTTCGTGAAACGGCGTGGCCGTGGCGCCGCGTCAAACTTCAACGTTAAACAGGAAGTGATACTAGTAGCTGATTGGTCGATATGTGATAGTTCCTATTTTCTGCCATAATATTTTAATGATTTGACATAAAGAGTCATGGGTGGTGTCATTGGACTAAGGGCCCGATTTACTAAGATCCTAAATAAAGAGTACTAAATTGCGTGTGCACTGAAAAAGTTTGCACGTGCTGTTTGCGTGTGGTTTGCAGGTGATCAACTAAGAATGCGTGCGCAATTGATAACAGGTGCAAACAGCAGTATTTAAATGAGGTGTTGCGTGTCTTACGTTTGCGCCATGGAGAGTCTGGATGGAATGCACAGTCACAAGTCACAAGCGCAAAATGAAATTTGACGAGTTGGAGTTAGAGATATTAGTGGAAGAGGCAAATAAACACATTCATGAACTACAGCAAAGAAATTTAAACATTACCAAAAGAAACGCAATATCGGAGAAAACCTGCGATAGAATAAATGCAGTTGGTAACACAAAAAACGGAAAAACGTCTGGTTTTTCATATTTCAATTTTAGGCACAGATCAAAAATATGAAATAGAAAAACGGGCCACAGGACTGAATTTGATTTTAATATTGAATTGGTCGGGTTTGCGTGACCCGGCGGTGCTCGGCATGATCTGAGGAGAAAAAGACAATCAGACACAGAGCTGGAGAGCGCTTTGATTCAATCTATTTATGAGTTAAGTTTTTATTCAGATGTCCACAGTATATTGCAAATATTATATATTATATAGCAAACACTGACAGTAAATGTGTGACAGACGGGACCACGTTTTGTGATTAATAAGCACGGGTTTTAATTAAATGTAATTTACGAAGGATGATTTCACATTCAATAAGATAAGTAATCAATAAAATACAAAGTTTTGGCACAAAGGCTTGGCCTGCTTGTGGGCGAGTGGAGGGGGGCACAATAAGAGAAGGTGGCAAGATATAAGGCGGAGAACTAAAGAAAAAGTGGCCTTTAATAAAACTTGTGCAACCATTTTTAAAATAGCATGCAGCAGAATAAAGACTCTCTCTCTCTGCGTATTCTTTGATTTTGGATGTCGCCTCCTTGCCACAATAACAGCAGCAGCAGATTAGCACCTTCCTTTCGAACGTATTAAATACAGACGCAATCACAATACGCGCAATTACTTTCAGGCTTGGTAAATCTCATTGCGCGTGGTAAATGGAGCAATTTGCATCTTCCCCTCCCAGTATTTAGGATTTCTGCCGGGTACGCCCCATATTGATTATTCATCAGGGCAAAAGTACTAACTGAATTGCGTGTGCAATTTAGCTCATTTCAGAGACGCAGTCCTCTTTGCACGCTGTTAGTAGATCAGCTGGCACTTTGGTTTGCGGGTGCTGTCAAGTTTGCACAGGTTTTTACGCACGCAAACCTTTAGTAAATCGGGCCCTTAGTTTTGAGTCCTTGACCTTTATTGGTAAAAATTGCACGCGCGAGGGCCCATTCATCGCTGCTTGCAGCTTTAATTATGTATTTATAGTTTTTCATAATATGTCCCCCTTTTAAAAAGATATTAAGCAACACATACTTGGAGACAAATAGTGACCTCAAAAGCAACCATTTAAATGTTTTCAATTTATTAGAACATTCAGTTAACTTTTAAACACCAAGTGATGAGTTAGGTGCACGTCAGCGTTCAACAGGTACAGTTTGATAAATCTATTAACCAAATATATCAATGCTCTAGTTGTAAAGCTGCTTTATGTTCTGAAAAGCTATTTTCATTTTAGGAGGTATGACCTTTTTCTCTTTTCTGCATGAATGTCCATGAGTCACGTGCATCAGGTTGATGAAACATTTCTTTTTTTTTTTTTTAAATAAAATGCATCCGTGCAAAATTTCTTATGTGAGAAACCCTTTGAAAAGAGTTTACTTGCGCGTGCTCCTCATTTCACGGCCCAACGTTCCAGTGGGATTCAAGTCTGGGCTTTGAGTGTCCACCTCTACCTTTTGAGCCATTTGTTTGTTGATGCGCTGAGAGCCGTCATCACTTGAGAGTTTCAGGGTGATGGACTGACCTTATCCTCTAAAAAACACTCATGTGATGCAAAACTCACAGCTGAAATCAGTGACTGCAAACTGCTCCAAGGAAGAAAAATCACACCAAACCAGACCATCCTTTAGATCAGGGGTCGGCAACCCGCGGCTCTAGAGCTGCATGCGGCTCTTCAGCGCCGCCCTAGTGGCTCCTGGAGCTTTTTCAAAAATGTTTGACCTTTTTTATCCTTTTTTTCTCTTTTTTCCTTTTTTCTCTTTTTTTCTCCTTTTTTTCCTTTTTTCTTTTTTCTTCTTTTTTCTATTTTTTTCTTCCTTTTTCATTTCCTTTTTAATCTCAACATTTCGACTTTTGTCTCGACATTTCAACTTTATTCTCAAGATTGTACTTCAACATTAATCTTGACATTTCGACTTTTTTCTCGAAATTTCGACTTTTTTCCCAGAAATTTTGACTTTTTTCTCAAGATTGTACTTCAACATTAATCTTGACATTTCCACTTTTTTCTTGAAATTTTGACTTTTTTCTCAACATTTCGACTTTTTTCTCGACATTTCGACTTTTTTCTCGAGATTGTACTTCAACATTAATCTCGACATTTTGAATGTTTTTCTCGACATTTTGACTTTTTTCTAGACATTTCACCTTTTTTCTCGACATTTCGCCTTTCGCCATTTGCCTTCATTCTAAGGCTTATACAATACTTTTCATTTTTTGCGGCTCCAGACATATTTGTTTTTTGTGTTTTTGGTCCAATAGGGCTCTTTCAACATTTTGGGTTGCAGACCCCTGCTCTAGATGTTAAAAGGGTCGGATTGGATATCCCTTTTTCCGTAGTTGAGAACATATTATTTCAAGTCACTACTAGTTCAAAAACTGTAACTTTCTTTGAGGCATCTTTTGGTCTGAAAATCTCTCATTTGGATGAGCCGTTTAAATTTCCAGGGATCTGTGAGATCACAGGATCAGAGCTGAGTGGTCCAGTTTCTCGACCCTGGCATGTGCTGCATATCTGCAGGGAGTAAAGCCTAGACATCCGTTTCAAACATGTGGAAAAGAGAGGATGGAGCAAAGTTCAGCGGCTCACTCCCCCACCTAAAACCGGCTGCTATGATCCGAGCTGTACAGATGTGGTTGAAAGAAGAGCTTTTGCATTGCATCTCTGTTGTGTTCTTTACACAGTACATCACTTTTTATTAAGACATTTTATTAAATCTGTCACGGTTGGTGTTTGTGAGGACCCAAACGCAGGAGAGCAGGAGGCAGGAGTTGCAAAAAAGCAAGGTTTATTTAAAAAAAAAAAAAAAAAATCAAAGTGCTGCTTAGCAGGATCAAAAAAACACAAAACAGGGATTCAAAAAACTGGAGCAAAAACTTGTCAGGAACAGAGGTGTCAAATAACGAAGTACAAATACTTTGTTACCTTACTTAAGTAGAAATTTTGGTTATCTATACTTCACTGGAGTAATTATTTTTCAGACGACTTTTTACTTTTACTCCTTACATTTTCACGCAATTATCTGTACTTTTTACTCCTTACATTTCAAAAACAGCCTCGTTACTCTATTTCATTTCTGCCTTTACAAAAAAACTATCCAGTTAAATTGCTCCATCCGGATAGAGTGAATTTGGTTGTGGTTGTTTCAGATGTTCTTGTCCAGTTTTGTTCTTACATCCGTTCCCTCAGATTCCTGCAACTAAACTTGGATGTACATTCCAATAAAGGTTAGGATAAATGATAACATGCCTCTGAAGTTTGACTTTTTGCACCATTACAATACTTATAGGCAACTAGTCATCATATCTCCTGCTCTCTGAAACACATGTTAATGCTCAATAGTACACATATATGGTTCTTTAATATATTTGCATTATACTAAGATGCATTCATTTTCAATGGCTTTTGTCCTTAATGGCTTTTTTCCCCCTTACATTACTTTTACTTTTATACTTTAAGTAGTTTTGAAACCAGTACTTTTATACTTTTACTTGAGTAAAAAACTTGAGTTGATACTTCAACAGGAGTATTTTTAAACTGTAGTATCTATACTTCTACCTGAGTAATGAATGTGAATACTTTTGACACCTCTGGTCAGGAAACATGGAGGTAGAAACCGTACGGACCGACAGGGAGAAGGGGAAAGACAACACCAGATATAAACAGGGGATAACGAGACACAGGTGCAGACAATCAGGGCAGATTGGAAACAGGAGGGACAGAACTGAAACTCAAAAACTGGGGGGAAGTGTCAAACCCTGACAAAATCTTGAAATGTCACAACATTGGAAAGGCTTCCTCTGATGCCTTTCCTCCATTAGCATATTAACAGATAAAATTGTCTGTAGTTACGGTGTGTGTGTATTAAACCCCCAGACAACAAGAAACCAATCAAATTTGATTTCAGATGCAGCACTCAGCTGAATCATACGGTGGCCCATTGCTGAAAATTAAAGAAACGCTGCAAATAAAAAGAAACGCAGCTGCAAATAAAATAAACGCTTTGCAAATAAAATAAACGCTGTAAATAAAAACAAACGCTGCAAATAAAAGAAACGCTGCGAATATAAAGAAATGCCGCTGCAAATAAAAAAAAAACACGCAAATAAAAAAGCCACAACGGAAGTGAATTACCGGGGACTATTTTTGCTGATGCATCTGTGTTTTTTACGTGAGAAGAGAAGAAAAAGACGAAGAGGACGTAAGAGAAAAGGAAGAAATAAGAAGAGCGAGGAATAACAAGAACGACGAACGAGAAAATAAGTGAAAAAGTTAGTGTTCAACGTCGCTACGTGTAATTTTTAATGTGCAACACCAGTGCATCGGCAAAAATAATCCCTGGTAATTCACTTCCGTTGTGACTTTTTTATTTGCGTCGTTTTTTTATTTTATTTGCAGCGGGGTTTCTTTATATTTGTAGCGTTTATTTTATTTGCAGCGGCGTTTCTTTTTGTTTGCAGCGTTTATTTTATTTGCTAAGCGTTTATTTTATTTGCAGCGGCGTTTGTTTCTGTTTGCAGCGTTACTTTTCACAAAACCGATCTGCACCCACAGTATGGAGGATTTTTTGTGCCAAAATTAAATAAATAAATAAATACATCATTAATTAATTACATTGGGAATGAAATATATCATTAATTAATTAAATGTGTCATTAATTAATTAAAATTAGAATGAAATATGTCATTAATTAATTAAAATACAATTCATTTTAAGTAAAAAAATATATTTCAGCATTTAATTAATTAATGACACATTTAATTAATGATTCCGTGTTGCGTGTGAATCATGAAATGTAAAACTGCATTTAATTAATTAATGACACATTTAATTGATGATTTCCTGTTGCTGAATCATGAAATGTAAATGTAAAACTGTCAGTTTCACTCGTCAAACTCAGTGGGCGGAGCTAACGCAAATCTAGTGGAATCCACTGCTTTGGTCTGAAACGTTTTACTTAAAATGAATTGTATTTTAATTAATTAATGACATATTTCATTCTAATTTTAATTAATTAATGATATATTTAATTCCCAATTTAATTAATTAATGATGTATTTATTTATTTAATTTTGGCACAAAAAATCCTCCATACCACAGTAGCATTTCAGAGCCATCAAGGCTCACAGAGACAGTTTAATTTAGAGGCAACTTCTTTCTTTAGTTAGACTTTTTGTGATGGACAAAACTACAAACCAAATCAGGTTTTAAGTGCAATCAACAACTGTTTAATCACCATTTGTCTTTGTAGCCGTTGGAGCGCAGAATAAATACTGGAAATCAATAGGTGTTTAATTTGCTTTCCAAAAATATCATCAAAAACACATTTTGGTGTCAAAGTAGCGAAGACGGAGGACACTTATGTATCAATAAAGGATGTACCCATCATTTATAACTGATCTTGATGGATTTGAAGAAGTTGACAGTGAATTGTGATAAGTTATTTTAAAATGTTTAATATTTCAAACGGACACTGTTGCAAAGAGATTCAAGTGCTTTCTGACCGCAGCTCCAATCTGCAAGTCAGAACAGTTGCCCTCGAATGCTCGCAGCTGAATCTCGTGGGGTCCTCGTGGGAAAACGTGCGGGAGGGAATTTTCTCACGGTGCAAATCAAAGCTTTCACGTTTTCAAATGTAGTGAAACGGCGTTCAACTTTATTTGCTGCAGACACGACATGGAACACCTTTCAACTCATCCTCCTGCTCCTGAACGCTTCACACAAACCCACATAAAAATGAATCATCCCTTTAATATCTGAACGTGGGGGGAGGATGGGGGGCAGATAAACAGCAAAGTCAGAAATGAAAAGAAAAGCCAAAGCTTTATTCTCTCGAGTCAGCTTTATCTCATATGTATTGCCTTTTCAAAGAATGAGAAACAGCTTTTAGGAAACAAGGAAAGTCTTTTGAGTTGTTTTTTTTTCGTGACTCAAACGTCTCAGAAGTTCTGCGTGGTCAAGAACAGTGAACGCCAAAATCAGATCCTCTAATCTGGATAATATTCATTGTAACTTAAACACTGCATAACATATTCCTGCTGGGAGCATAATAAAGTATTGATTAATTGTACTCCTACAGAGCAGCAACAACAAGTATGATCAAGACAGCTGCCGCCAACTGATTTCAGGTAAATTATGTAAACCAGGGGTGTCAAATGTGCGGCCCGCGGTGTGTGGGCTGCATGCGGCCCGAAAGAGATTTTCATGCGGCCCGCGAGAAGTTTCCAAAAAAACGAAATGTTAATTTACTAAAAAGGAAGGCATAAATAATTGCCATGAATCGCAGCATATCCGATAATATATTTCTTCTACAAATCCATCGTTATTCCACAAAGAGAGCAGTTTTCGAATTTTTTTTTGTTTTCTAGAATGCATTTGCCGATTTTATTTCTTTGTAGACGGTCGTTTATTTTTATTAACTGACTACTATTATATATTTTCACAGGAAAAATATCACTGCTAAAAAAGATGATAGAAGATATTTATTCGGAGAATTTCAGTTTTGAATACGAGGATAGTGACAAAGTAAAACAGTTAAAAAAGAAGTGCTGACTTTTTCAGCACACTGGCGTAAATATCCGCGCCAATTTTTAAAAATAAATACACTTAATTGTACTGGAAAAATCTCTAAATCACAAAGAAACACTCTCGGATGTAATAAGAAAGATTTTGCTTTTAATTAAATTTCCTATAAAAAAGCGAAATATTAAAAAAAAAAACATACTTGTTTCTGTTTATCTTTGTAAAATGATATTAAAAGTATCTTACATAATTTGAAAAAAAACGAGAAATTTCAAGAAAAGATCCTGAAGAAATATATTTTACATAATTAGAGTGTAAACAAAGTGCATATTTCCTTTAAAATTAACTAAACTGATATTGGATTAGATAACAATAGTAAAAAAAAAGAATTAGAAAAAAAATGTTGCACCGTTTTTGTTATTTTGAGCGTGCGGCCCGCGAGAAAAAAATTGGTCAAATCCGGCCCGCCAAGCAAAATGAGTTTGACACCCCTGATGTAAACTGTGTCAACTAATCAGTTTGTATTTTATTGTATTTGCTTGTTTTTGTTTGATTGGTTGGTCTTGCGCATGTTTATGTACTTTTCTGAACTGTGGGTGCTGATGGCACTGATTTCTTTCTCAACTGTTTTTATTGTTTATTTGTTAGAAACCAAAATTAAATATGTGACCTGAGACATTTTATTGTGTGTGTTTTTGGTGAAAGTTCAAGTTTGTAGAAATTTGGATAATCACCGCTTTTACACTTCCTGTCACACCCAATTTCTTTGGTTTGAAATCCAGAAGAGAAACATTGTGAATTGGAGCATACATCGTCACATCTAGTGATGTTGATTTTTTTTAAGCATTAAAAATATCAGTTTAAATTTAATTTAAGCTCTGCGTGTCACTTTTACGTCACACAAACATCAGCAACGATGAAATGAGCTCACTGAACTGCGGCGGACGTCACGGTAGACGAGAGAAAGTTACTCCATGATGGAAGAAAACATGAGAGACTGGAGAAGAGACCAAAAAAGTAAAAAATCTTACACAGTTGAGTCTGAGGCCACGTTTACACATAGTATTACACCACGTATTTACAAAAACAGATATTTTCCCCTCTACGTTTTGAAAAATATCCTTGTTTACACGAACCTGCATAAATATGCTGTTAAGGTGCTATGAGCATCCAAACCTGTAGGGGGCAGTGTAACGAGAAGCGTAAAGTCATGCTAGCCAATCAGAGTCCTGGAAAAAACATCTACAAATTACACGTGTGAATCCTGAATAATATGTTTCCGCATTAAATCGACGGCGTAGCCTACGTACGGTGCGCGTCGCCGCGTAACCTACGCCGTAGGCTCTGCGTTGGTGTAACGCGGAACCATAAATCAGCCTTGAATGCCAGTTACTTTCAAGACGGAACGAGAGTCTTTTGTTTGGACTGACAGAGAAGTGGAGTCACTTTTAAGTGTGACTTTAGAATATAAAACAGGTAAAATACAAGAAAATATTGACGGTGGCCAAACAAATTGTAAACACAGGTCGCACAAATGATGCTGGTGACGTTTCTGTTGCATAATGTGACGTTCTGAAGCCTAAATCTCCGTTTCCCTCCGTTTACAAGCAAACGTGAAAACTGAGTTTTTGAAAATCTCCACTTTGGCCGGAGTTTTCAGAAATGATTGTTTTTGGTGACTTTGAGCTTCGTTTTCGTGTAAACGAACGGCCAAAACGCATGAAAACGCCACCGTTTTTGCTCCGTGGAAACGGGGGCCTGAGTCTCAAAACACGTCAACCAGTCAGGTCTGCGGGAAACTGTGACATCACAGACTCCGATCAGATGAGATTTATCCAGCCTAACTGCGTTTATTCCACCTCACTTTGCAGCATTTCCTGTTTCTCGGATAGAGGTTGCACAAAGCAATAACAATAAATTACTGTATCTATGAGAGTTTTGGACCAGGTCACAGATATTTCATTGAGCCGCAGGATATCGTGGTAACTTTTGAGAAAGAGCATGAGACGTCTCCGTTGTGTCAAGACAAAACCCTGCAACGTAAATACTACTCTGCTAAAGACAAACACAGGAGAGTTGACATTAATCAAAACCGGATTACTGTTAGATATTCAAGATGTTCAGAAGTACAACAGTACTTCAGCACCTCAGAGAACAGCAAAGCCGGCTGAGGTGAAGACCCGTAAAGCGACGCTTATATGTTTGGCAGCACATAGGACTATGGTCTGATCCTCATGGCCCACGAGACCAAAACAGCAAACACGGAGCCGCGGCGACCGGAAAAGGCGAGCAGTGACTGAAATGTCACAGAAAAACAATGACTTAATGCAGTTATTGTGGTTAAAAAAACAAAACAGGGATGGGAAACAACCGCTCGGCTCAAACACACCTGCTTCCGTTCCTGTAATCCATCTAATACACTTTGGATTTTCCACCACAGAACAATTTCAATAATGTTTTTTTGGGGGTTTTCTGGCTTAACAAACACCCGACAACCCGGCCTCTGGGCGGTGTTGGCAGTGTATGATCAACATGCATCTGGAAGAGCAAATTCCTCCCCAGAGGAACACATAAATATGGGATACATGAACATAAAATCCAGGCTCAAAGCCATGCATCTGCTGCAGCCAAAACCAAGACGGGAACCCAGCAAAAAGCTGCAAACGGTGGGGAGAGAGATGGAAATACCCCGCGTCCCAGCTCTGGCTTCGGGACACAATTTCAGCATGACGGCAGCTGTGTGTTAACTCAGTGTATTGGAGATGTATTTTTGAGGCGTATAACAGTTTTAGTTTGACTTTTTCCTTTTTTTTTCAGCAGAAACTCAAGCAATGTTTAGCAAATTAACCTCAGAAGGAAAAATAAATAAATCAATTTAAAGGAGTTTAAATGAGAAGGCTCAACTCCAAGCAACTAAAGTACGTCCTCTGTGGCATTTTGACTAGAAAATGTAAAGAAAAAGACAGTTTCAGTGCATAAAAATATTTATAAAAGCAGTAATCTCATTGCTTTTTATGTTTGATATTTATTAGAAGTGACTCTTCACGCTGGATGCTGAGATGGAAACATCGTCTACCGTCACCTGCATCTTCCATCGTTCCCCGCCTGCTTTGATTTTCTACGTCTGAAAATTGGTCAAATTAATCTGGTTTACAGAGGACGATGTGGCGAATTGGAAAGAAAAAAAAGAAGATGGATCTCATTTGCAGCATTAGATCTGCTAATTAAACTGGTATTGGGCTGAAATCGGATCCCCTGTGAAATCTGACCCCCTTATTTGGCCCATTTATCAAAGTAAACAAATCATAATGCTTCATAATGTATTCAGTGGGGTGTTCATTTTTATGCTGTTGCTTCACAAAGCGTTCCATTGATGATAAAGATCTTTGAGCTCTGTTTTTTTGGTTTGTTTTTTACTTGATTCTGAACTTCACAGAAACAATTTAATGAAGACAAAGTGAAACTTGTGGAGCAGAGAACAAAGAGAGAGGAGCAGAAATCCACATTCACATCCTGTATTCTGCCTGGCCATCCTGCTGCCTTTCCTCTTTGGTAAAATTAGTCTGGGTTCTCAGGATTTTACTTAAATCCCCAGGGTACAGTACCGATGAATCCAGAGCAGGCTGTCGAGCAGTGAGAGAGAAGCAGCATGTGACGGAGCAAGAACTAGAACGGTGTCCACGACTCTCTTCTTTACGGAAGAGTATTAGGGCCAGGCAAGAGAAAACAATTTCAAAGTGGATTTTTTTTTTATTGTGCACTTCGAGAAAAAAGACAAAATGTCGAGAAAAAAGTCGAAATGTCAAGATTAATGTTGAAATACAATTTCGAGAAAAAAGTCGAAATTTTGTGAATAAAGTCGAAATTTCGCCTTTTTTCTCAACATTTCGACTTTTTTCTCGAAATTATACTTCAACAATATTCTCGAGATTTCGACTTTTTTCGCGAAATTGTACATTAATCTCGACATTTTGACTTTTTTCTTAAAATTTTGACTTTTTTTCTCAACATTTCGACTTTTTTCTCGAAATTGTACTTCAACATTAATCTCGACATTTTGACTTTTTTCTTAAAATTTCGACTTTTTTCTCAACATTTCGACTTTTTTCTTGACATTTTGACTTTTTTCTCAACATTTCGACTTTATTCGCGAAATTTCGACTTTTTTCTCAACATTTCGACTTTTTTCTCAACATTTCGACTTTTTTCTCAACATTTCGACTTTTTTCTCAACATTTCAACTTTTTTCTCAACATTTCAACTTTTTTCTCAACATTTCGACTTTTTTCTCGAAATTGTACTTCAACCTTAATCTCGACATTTTGACTTTTTTCTTAAAATTTTGACTTTTTTTCTCAACATTTCGACTTTTTTCTCGAAATTGTACTTCAACATTAATCTCGACATTTTGACTTTTTTCTTAAAATTTCGACTTTTTTCTCAACATTTCGACTTTTTTCTTGACATTTTGACTTTTTTCTCAACATTTCGACTTTATTCACGAAATTTTGACTTATTTCTCGACATTTCGACTTTTTTCTCGAAATTGTACTTCAACCTTAATCTCGACATTTTGACTTTTTTCTTAAAATTTTGACTTTTTTTCTCAACATTTCGACTTTTTTCTCGAAATTGTACTTCAACATTAATCTCGACATTTTGACTTTTTTCTTAAAATTTCGACTTTTTTCTCAACATTTCGACTTTTTTCTTGACATTTTGACTTTTTTCTCAACATTTCGACTTTATTCGCGAAATTTCGACTTTTTTCTCAACATTTCGACTTTTTTCTCAACATTTCGACTTTTTTCTCAACATTTCGACTTTTTTCTCAACATTTCGACTTTTTTCTCAACATTTCAACTTTTTTCTCAACATTTCAACTTTTTTCTCAACATTTCGACTTTTTTCTCGAAATTGTACTTCAACCTTAATCTCGACATTTTGACTTTTTTCTTAAAATTTTGACTTTTTTTCTCAACATTTCGACTTTTTTCTCGAAATTGTACTTCAACATTAATCTCGACATTTTGACTTTTTTCTTAAAATTTCGACTTTTTTCTCAACATTTCGACTTTTTTCTTGACATTTTGACTTTTTTCTCAACATTTCGACTTTATTCACGAAATTTTGACTTATTTCTCGACATTTCGACTTTTTTCTCGAAATTGTACTTCAACCTTAATCTCGACATTTTGACTTTTTTCTTAAAATTTTGACTTTTTTTCTCAACATTTCGACTTTTTTCTCGAAATTGTACTTCAACATTAATCTCGACATTTTGACTTTTTTCTTAAAATTTCGACTTTTTTCTCAACATTTCGACTTTTTTCTTGACATTTTGACTTTTTTCTCAACATTTCGACTTTATTCACGAAATTTTGACTTATTTCTCGAAGTGCATAATGAAAAAAACTCTGCCTGTTAATTAAGCTGTAAAACACTGTCGAGGCTTCTTCTTGTTTTCATATCAGTGATACAGTAAGTCTGTGATAATCAATGATGAGCTCATGAAATAGTCTCTTGACTTGTCACACACAATGCCACCCGATCAATAATAAGACTCAGTATTCTTAGAGAGAAGGGATGGTCAGTATGGAGGAGCGGTTCTGCAGCTTTCAGACTAAATATCCTGTTATTTGCCTGCTGCAACCCGGCAAGATAAACACAGTTTGACATTCAGACCATTAAAACAACGTTAGCCACAGTTCAGTCTCATCTGCTCTAAAAGTAGGTCTCTGCACTCCTTCATTATCATTTGAATTCGGCTCTCTCCTCCTGTCTTCCCTCTCTCGCGTCCCCGCTTCTATAATCAAACTACTCAAGACAGCTGCAGGACTTGCAAATTGTTGATAAAAAAAAACCCCAATTTCCTGCAACGTGCACTTAGTGACAGATCAGCCAAGTGGGCCTGGATGTGAGCTCCCTCTCCGTTTGTATAGATACCAGGAGAAGACATGGATCTGGCCTCGCAATGAGACTCTGCTCAAGTCTTCCTACTCACCGTATCATCACCTCACCGTTCGGAGAGGTTTCAAAATAAAAGGAAAACTGCAAATATCAAGATGGACCCAGTTAGTTTGGCCATGATGACAAAGACAGCAGACGCCCGTGCACTATGGGTGATATTTTACCGTTCACGATATACCGTCAAACAAAATTCCCCACGATAAGAATTTGTCATCTCACGGTAAAAATGATAAATTCCCATTGCTGACGTTTTTGTGTAAAGCCGGATTTAAGGAAGGAAGGAAGGAAGAAAGGAAGAAAGAAAGAAAGAAAGAAAGAAAGAAAGAAAGAAATGAGCCTAAAAGAAAGAAAGAAAAAGAAAGAAAGAAATGAGCCTAAAAGAAAGAAAGAAAAAGAAAGAAAGAAAGAAAGAAAGAAATGAGCCTAAAAGAAAGAAAGAAAAAGAAAGAAAGAAATGAGCCAGAAAGAAAGAAAGAAAGAAATGAGCCAGAAAGAAAGAAAGAAAGAAAGAAATGAGCCTAAAAGAAAGAAAGAAAGAAATGAGCCTAAAAGAAAGAAAGAAAGAAAGAAAGATAAATTCCGGTTGATGAGTTTTTTGTGTAACAAACATGGCGGATCTAATAGATTTATAGTTAAAAAGGTGGAGTTGAATTGTTTGGTTTTTTTTATCGTCATTTTTATCGTTATTGGGATAAATGCCAGAAATTATCGTGATACATTTTTTAGTCCATACCGCCCATCCTTACCGTGCACCCTGCAAAACGGGTATAGAATATGGATGGATGGATTTCAATGAATGAATCACCTGTGATTTCTGCAGACGCCATATTCAGAGCGTTTTTAACTAGTTTATAGCAGATGACTGCATGTCGCTGTGTTAAAAAAAGAAATAATCTTAGAGACGAGCAGCCAAAACGTATTTTTTTCTTCTTCTTCCCCATATGTGCCAGATTGCTGAAAACGTGCTCTGACAAGATTGTGATGCGTTTATGCGTCAGTCATTTGTTGCGCAGTGACGATGATGTCATCGTTTACCTCACCAAACACTCCTGGTTTCAGACTCAACACACTTTAAAGGACTTCCATTTATCAGACTGCACCAGCATAGCTTTCTTTTCATTTACCAGTAAAACTGACCTATCCATATATCCCATTTCATGGTGGAGATTGCTGGAGTGAAAATATTGCCCAAAGATGTTTTAAACAAGTATTTGTGGGACTAGTTGATCTTCTGGACATTATGTTAGCACAGGGATCGGCAACCCGCGGCTCTAGAGCCGCATGTGGCTCTTTAGCGCCGCCCTAGTGGCTCCTGGAGCTTTTTCAAAAATGTTTGACCTCTTTTTCTTTTTTCCTTTTTTCTCTTTTTTCTTTTTTTTTCTTTTTTTCTCTCCTTTTTCCTTTCCTTTTTAATCTTGACATTTTGACTTTTTTCTCCACATTTTGACTTTTTTCACGAAATCTTGACTTTTTTCTCGACATTTCGACTTTTTTCTCAACATTTTGACTTTTTTCACGAAATTTTGACTTTTTTCTCAACATTTCGACTTTTTTCACGAAATTTTGACTTTTTTCTCAAGTGCATAATAAAAAAAAAATCTTCCCCCAGTTATAACTAATATAGATACATGCAGCATGTGTTGCCTTCATTGTAAGGCTGATACACGACTTTTAATTTTTTGCGGCTCCAGACATATTTGATTTTGGTGTGTTTTTGGTCCAATACGGCTCTTTCAACATTTTGGGTTGCCGACCTCTGTGTTAGCAGCTTCATCAAAACCAAGCTTTTAACTCCGTCTGGTTTGGGTTGAAAAAGGAATAAAATCAACTTTTTTTTCTTTTTTTTCCCCAAAAAGATGAGTGTTCAGGTTCTTTCAATGTTTTTCTATGGAGCTAAAAGCTGCAGCTGACATGTCCCAACAATAGATCCATTGATTGGTCAAGGAACGGTAGTTTTGCACACATCTCACATCTTAAAAATAGAAATACATTTGAAGTGAATCTCAAAGTGCTACAAAAACAAGCAAGGTGAAATAAAGATTTAGAGCATCATGTTGGCCTAAGTCATACATTTTTGTAGGTCCTATTATCTTGAACATAACCTGGCTTTTTGCATATATATATATATATATATATATATATATATATATATATATATATATATATATATATATATATATATATATAGATAGGACTGTCTCAGAAAATTAGAATATTGTGATAAAGTTCTTTATTTTCTGTAATACAATTAAAAAAACAAAAATGTCATACATTCTGGATTCATTACAAATCAACTGAAATATTGCAAGCCTTTTATTATTTTAATATTGCTGATTATGGTTTACAGTTTAAGATTAAGATTCCCAGAATATTCTAATTTTTTTGAGATAGGATATTTGAGTTTTCTTAGTGTAAGCCATGATCAGCAATATTAAATTAATAAAAGGCTTGCAATATTTCAGTTGATTTGTAATGAATCCAGAATGTATGACATTTTTGCATTACAGAAAATAAAGGACTTTATCACAATATTCTAATTTTCTGAGACAGTCCTGTACATATACATAAATGTATATAAACTGGCGCAAAAAGTAAGGACATTTGTGATTGGTAGATTAGTTCCTTGTTGTAACAATGCTTCTTGGCAGTTCATTTTATACCGTTGGAAAGCCTGTTTATTTCCCTTTTAAATGGGTCTAAGAAACAAAATCCCACAATTTATGGGAGGTTGTTTCTTACATTGATCTCCCTCACTGGAAAAACATGGCTCGTCATCAATGGAGTCGATCTCCATGCAGGGAGATATGGAGATGAGATTCTGCAACCAGTGTCAATCCCACATCTCCTCAGTCTGGAGCCAAACACTCTCCTCCTAGATGACAACACTCGCCCCCACAGAGCAGGTTTATCAGAGACTTCCCCAGGAATCTGGGAGTGGAGAGGATGGAGCCCTGCCAGCAGACTGCTTTATCTACCAAATATATTTATATATATACACAGACCAGTAAGCAGAGGTCGGTATTAGCGAGTTACATTTACTTTGTTACATTTACTTGAGTATATTTGGAGAAATGTTGTACTTTTAGGAGTTTTAGTTTTGAATCACTATACTTTTTACTTTTACTTGAGTAGATTTGTGAAGAAGAAACTGTTCCTCTTACTCCGCTACATTAGGCTACGTTGAGCTGTTACTTTTCTTTTATCCCTTTTACCCGCGTACGCGTCAATCTCATGACATCACTGGGTGATTCTTTGGGGAAAATGTTTGTTTTTGCATGTTTTGTCACATTTATACAGACTCAAACACACACGGAGTTTCTATGAGTTCATGTTTGTTCTAGTTCTGCCTGGTTAAAAAAGAAAAGTACAAAGGCTTGAAATTTTGTACTACTTGTGCTTAATTTATTTTTTTATTCTGTTATTTTATTTATTTTATTATTTATTAAAGTACTTGAATTTACTTTAAGCGTATTTTAATTTAAGCTATTTTTTATTAATTTTAATTTATTTTATTATATTATTGATTTAATTTGCTTGAAGATGATTATTTTATACTTTTTTCTGTTTGAATGGTTGTGTTAAAAAAATAAATCAGACGTTACTCAACCCTTACTCAGTACTTGAGTAGTTTTTTCACCAAGTACTTTTTTTACTTTTACTCAAGTAATTATTTGGATGACTACTTTTTACTTCTACTTGAGTCATATTATTCTGAAGTAACAGTACTTTTACTTGAGTACAATTTTTGGCTACTCTACCCAGCTCTGCCAGTAAAAAAGGAACTAAAAAAAAAAAAAAAAAACTCACTGGGTTTGTATGTGTATATATGTATGTGTATGCGTATGTATGCATATATATATATATATATATATATATATATATATATATATATATATATATATATATATATATATTAAATATAGTAATAATGCACATATATATGCCTTAGGTTTTTACTGGCATGGTATCAACCATTAATAAAAATAAAAATCTGCAAAAAACTAGGAGCACTTCGGTTCACAAGAACTCGATAGATTACATGCAAACAGTGTTTGGGTGTTTTTCATGTGGCTGTGAGCCTCTGCCAAATCAAAAACAACCATTAAACCATTTTAATTTAACTCTGGTCACGTCTCACCCTTCAAAATAATCATAAAGCATCAAAACAATAAAAAAAAAGTACAAATGTAATGCTGCTTTTTATCACTAGCAGTTTAGTGTACTCGTTCACGCTCTGAACAATTATTGTCATCACAGGGACAAGAAACGTAGATAAACATTCGGCAAATAATGAGGCAGAAAAAGATGAATGAGCTCAATTTCAGGGTTATTTTGCTCCAGAAGAACACTTAAGCGAATGGAAAGGGTGGGATAACACCTCCGTTATTAACCGCCGACTGCTTGACATGTCCTCAGCCTTTCCCCCCATAACTCAGTCATCTTGTCACATTGTTATCTCGTCTGTAACTGGAAGAAATCCAGTTACCGCTGGAGACGAGAGGGAAGATCTCTGCAAAATCCCTGCACGGATCTTCATGAATGTCTACATAAACACAGAGTAGGGTTTCACTTTTGGAACGAATTAATGAGTTGATTCAAATTAAACCGTAGTCTGAATATTTAAAGGTTAAACAATTTGATTTTCCTAACTTTTTACTCTGAATGTTGTCCTTCTTAGGGCTGCTTCATACTGTAGATCTGGTGCTCATTGCCTTTTGTATTAATTTCTTGGATAATTTTAATATTGGTGATTGATCTAATAACATGGACCAACAACTTGAAGAATTTGTGCAGGAATACGTCCTTTGATCTTAACTGAGTTGTTTGTCGATCAAGGGTAATAGGTTTCTTCTAATTCTGTTTAATTAAGATGTTTTAGCTTTCCTGCAGCCGTTGATGGTTTTACACTCCGTGGTTCTTCCTTTCTCTGTGTTGGAAGTCCTGCTATGTTGATATTTTACATGGATCACATAGAGAGGGGGTCGGCAACCCGCGGCTCTAGAGCCGCATGCGGCTCTTTAGCGCCGCCCTAGTGGCTCCTGGAGCTTTTTCAAAAATGTTTGACCTTTTTTTTCCTTTTTTTTCTTCCTTTTTTTTCTTTTTTTCGTCTTTTTTCTTTTTTTTTCCTTTTTCTTCTCTTTTTTCTCTTTTTTTCTTCTTTTTTTCTTTTCTTCTTTTTTCTTTTTTCTTCTTCTTTTTTCCTTTTTTCTTTTCTCTTCTTTTTTCTTTTTTCTCTCTTTTTTTCTTCCTTTTTCCTTTCCTTTTTAATCTCGACATTTCGACTTTTTTCTTGAAATTTTGACTTTTTTCTCAACATTTCGACTTTTTTCTCGACATTTAGACTTTTTTCTCAAAATTTCGACTTTTTTCTCTACATTACGACTTTTTTCTCTACATTTCAACTTTTTTCTTGAAATTTTGACTTTTTTCTCAACATTTCGACTATTTCTTCGACATTTCGACTTTTTTCTTACAGTTCGACGTTTTTCTCAAAAATTTCGACTTTTTTCTTGACATTTCAGTTTTTTTCTTGCCATTTTGACTTTTTTCTCAACATTTTGACTTTTTTCTCGACATTTCAACTTTTTTCTCGACATTTCGACTTTTTTCTCAACATTTGGACTTTTTTCTTGAAGTGCATAATGAAAAAAAAAATCTTCCCCCAGTTCTAACTAATATAGATACATGCAGCATGTCTTGCCTTCATTCTAAGGCTGATACAAGACTTTTCATTTTTTGCGGCTCCAGACATATTTGTTTTTTGTGTTTTTGGTCCAATATGTCTCTTTCAACATTTTAGGTTGCCGACCCCTGACCCCTGACATAGAGGAACCCATTTGCCTTGTCTACAAGATTTTTACTGAATGGATGCAAACAAATCTGACTAAAAAAAAAACAGAAAGATTTAGAAACGGTCAGCTTTGCTTTATTACAAAAACGTAAAAACAGAAAATATTCATGTGTTTTAAGAGTATTATACTCTGTGCTACTCTTTCTGGTGTGTTCCCTTCAGCAGATGGAGGTTTTGAAGGGTGCAGAGGATGACATTTTCCTTTATTTCCTCTTTAATTCTAAGCTGTTACAGTGATAAATTTCCCAGTTGACTTGGAGTCTCACTACTATGAATCGTGTTCTTACGCTGTCAAAGCATTTTCTTTTCAAGGCCAGTTTTACTTCTTAAACTGTGGCAGAAGATGAACATTTTCAAGGAATCAAACGTGGTGTTCATTCATAAATGGGTATTAAACATTTACACACATTTGCAGTCCCAGTTCTGTTTGTCACACTCCTTTAAAATTCTCTTTTATCCTCTGTTGAGGCGTTCAGATCTCGGTGAGGTTTTCAACTGTAATTTACCAAGTCATTTAACCATTAGTCACCTCTCACTCCGGGACGGAGACCTCGGACTAACAATCAGACTCTGATGCAACACACCGGCCTCCTATTAACTTCCAGTCGATAAGAGGGATCTCGGTGGAAATGCCACCTGAGACAAACTGACGAAAGCGCGAAGAAAACACTCATCACACTTTTCCCAATAGCTGCTGAAGAGTAAATCCATCACAAAGCTACAGCTCACTCAGACAGAGCTGCTGTTCAAATTTATGGTATATAATCTCAAAGTAGAAAATTGATTTCTCCTCTCTGAACGTATTAGCTCTTGATGGGGAAGAAGGATTATGGGTTTTCAAAAATCTGCCATAGCTAAGTGATAAATGGTGCTATTTTTGGCAAACATATTATGAAATTAACGGGGGGTGGAAAGTTGGAAATGGGATGAAGACGAGAACAGAAAACAGTTTTGCTTGAATTAATCTGATGTTTTGCAAAAGAAAAAAAAAAAGACGGATGACGAACAAGACCCAGTCTAAGAAAACAACGTTTTTTTAATTTAATGTAGAAGTTTCATTTTTGAGGGTTTCATCTAAAGTTCTGCCATTTAAAATTATAATAATTACATTTATAGTTTGACTTGGTGCAAAACATCTTTATATGTGGTATTGTGAAACTGTCATGATCTTGATTTTAAAGGTTTACCAGAGTCTTAAAATGGATTAAAATGACCTGCAGCGTTTCTGCTGACTACTAACATTGTTGTCGCAGTTCCTTGAATGACCATTAGAGGCTCCATCTCCAGCTTTAAAGTAGAAATACACTTATTTACAGCCTTGTACAAACATGGGTTTTGTACGGAAGAGTATTAGGGCCACTTAAAAAAAAATAAAAAGAATTCTGAGAAAAAAGTCAGAATTCTGACTTTAATCTCAGAATTCTGAGAAAAAAGTCAGAATTCTGACTTTAATCTCAGAATTCTGAGAAAAAACTCAGAATTCTAGGCCACTAAAAAAAAATAATAATAATTCTGAGAAAAAAGTCAGAATTCTGAGAAAAAAGTCAGAAATCTGAGAAAAAAGTCAGAATTCTTACTTTAATCTCAGAATTCTGAGAAAAAAGTCAGAATTCTGACTTTAATCTCAGAATTCTGACTTTAATCTCAGAATTCTGAGAAAAAAGTCAGAATTCTGAGAAAATAGTCAGAATTCTGACTTTAATCTCAGAATTCTGAGAAAAAAGTCAGAATCCATCCATTATCTATACCCGCTTTATCCCTTGCGGGGTCACGGGGGTCTGCTGGAGCCTATCCCAGCTCATTTCAGGTGAGAGGCAGGGGTTACACCCTGGACAGGTCACCAGTCCATCACAGGGCCACATATAAACACACAAACCATGCTCACAACCACACTCACGCTCACACCTACGGGCGAGAAAAAAGTCAGAATTCTGGGCCACTTAAAAAAAAAAAAAAAAGAATTCTGAGAAAAAAGTCAGAATTCTGACTTTAATCTCAGAATTCAGACTTTTTTTTTTTTTGGGGCAGCATGGTGGCTTAGTGGTTAGCACTGTTGCCTCACAGCAAGAAGGTCCCCGGTTCGACTCCCAGGCCCGGCCGGGGCCTTTCTGTGTCGGGGCCGGTTCTAGGGGGGGGCAGGGGTGGGCTGTGCCCACCCAAACGTGCGTCCTGCCCACCCAATCAAAGTTATGGGGATCCTTTATTTTTTTATAATTAAATGTTTTATATAAAAAAATATCACAAAATATCTGTACCGTTTCTGATTGGGTGGGCATTGCGCATCATTTTTAGACAGAACAATGAACGCATACCGCAAAAGTTGTGTCTCGGAGACGTGAGACGTGTTCAGAACAGCACACAGAGCACACACTGAAGGCTGATTTATGGTTCCGCGTTACACCAACGCAGAGCCTATGGCGTAGGGTACGCGGCGACGCGCACCGTTCTTGCGCGTCGCCGCGTGCCCTACGCCGTAAGGCTGATTTATGGTTCCGCGTTACACCAACGCAGAGCGGTGAGGGCGAGGGCGGAGAGCGCCGGTGCGGGTTGCGGTGCTGCGGTCCTTTCAGGCTGTGGAGCCGCCAGCCTGCCGCGGGACCTTTTAAATCAACGCAGAGCCTACGCCGTAGGGTACGATTGATTGATAAAAAAAGAAAAAGAAAAAAACATTAAATAAATGCAGCCTCAACAGGGCACAAGCCAGTGTCCTGTTTGTGCCGCTGTTCTGCCATTTTTTGCGGCTTTGCCAAAAAATGCTACCTAATGGTTTTCTACCTTTGTAGAGCTACAATTTTACTGTGTTTTACTCCCTAAACCACTTCCTTTCCCCCAAGTGGTCCTTGTCTCTTGCCAGGTCGTCATTGTAAATAAGAATGTTCTTAATGACCTGCCTGGTTAAATAAAGGTGAATGACTGAATGAATATCAAATAAAGCGATATAATTGTTTTTTTTCTCTTTATCGTATAATGTTCACAAAGTGTAATGCAATTCATGTCATGGGTAGTGTATTTTGAAGGATCAAATACTCAACATCCCATATTATCCATTTTACATCGTGCAAGAAATGATTGGCGGGGCAATCAAACTTTGAAAATCTACTGTGCGCATGCGCAGAACCACAAAGTAGCATTTCTCGGCAGGTAGCAAGGATTGGCAGAACACCGGTCCCAAGCCCGGGTAAATGCAGAGGGGAGTGTCAGGAAGGGCAATTGGGTTAGCATACTGTGGAGAAGATAGATGAACTGATATGATGATAGCATAGTTTTCAATGCATTTCGGGGGTTTGACCCCCCAAAAAAATGTTTTGCCCACCCTACATTTCAGTCTGCCCACCCTAGTGGGCCTTGCTAAATCCGGCCCTGTTCTGTGTGGAGTTTGCATGTTCTCCCCGTGCTTGCGTGGGTTCTCTCCGGTTACTCCGGCTTCCTCCCACAGTCCAAAAACATGCACGCTAGGTTAATTGGTGATTCTAAATTGCCCGTAGGTGTGAGCGTGAGTGTGGTTGTGAGCATGGTTTGTGTGTTTATATGTGGCCCTGTGATGGACTGGTGACCTGTCCAGGGTGTAACCCCTGCCTCTCACCTGAAATGAGCTGGGATAGGCTCCAGCAGACCCCCGTGACCCCGCAAGGGATAAAGCGGGTATAGATAATGGATGGATTCTGACTTTTTCTCAGAATTCTGACTTTTTTCTCAGAATTCTGACTTTTTTCTCAGAATTCTGAGATTAAAAAAAAAAGTCAGAATTCTGACTTTAATCTCAGAATTCTGAGAAAAAAGTCAGAATTCTGACTTTAATCTCAGAATTCTGACTTTTTTCTCAGAATTCTGAGATTAAAGTCAGAATTCTGACTTTTTTCTCAGAATTCTGACTTTCTTCTCAGAATTCTGACTGTTTTCTCAGAATTCTGAGATTAAAGTCAGAATTCTGACTTTTTTCTCAGAATTCTGAGATTAAAGTCAGAATTCTGACTTTTTTCTCAGAATTCTGACTTTTTTCTCAGAATTCTGAGATTAAAGTCAGAATTCTAACTTTTTTCTCAGAATTCTTTTTATTTTTTTTAAGTGGCCCTAATACTCTTCCGTAGTTTTGGTTTCCATACACATCACATCCATAATACTGTATGTCTAGGGATAACGTAACTTAAAAATGTTTATAAATCCACAAATGTATCCCTGATTAGTTCTGTGGTCTGTGATAGTTAGGGTTGCCACCTTTCAGAAATAGAAATAAGGGACGCCCCCGATTTCAGCAGCGCAGGTGCTAAAAAAAGGGACATCCCCAAAACTTCTAAACTTCTAAATGTATTTATTTTATATGAAAAAACAAAATGCTTTGATTTAAAGTATAAAGGGCTTTAATAGCATTGAACTTGCATGACTGTACAGACAGCCAACCATGCTAGCAACTGAAATGCTATGTACGTCCACATCAGCCAAGATAAATGCAAGTAAATATAAATATAGCTACAGGTGAAGGTCGGAAAATTTGAATATGGTTTAAAAGTACATTTATTTCAATAATTCAACTTAAAAGGTGAAACTAATATATTACCTAGTCTCATTACATGCAAAGCAAGATACATTAAGCCTTTATTTGTTATAATTTTGATGATTGAATTGTTTAATGATTTCATAAAATATTCTTAATTTTGAGATTTTTTTATTTGGGCTTTTCATAAACTGTGAGCCATAATCATCAAAATTATAAAAAATAAAGGCTTGAAATATCTCACTTTGCATGTAGTGGGAAATAATACATTTGTTTCACCTTAGTTGAATTTACTGAAACGAATGAAGTGACATGACATCAATAAATAACAGAGAGCGAACCAACATGTTGCTGTCTTTAATATATCCTGTCCCTTTTTTTTTTCATTTTTGTTAGTTCGTTGTTCATGTGTGTGCGAGTGTGACAGACGTGCATGGGACAATTGTGAAATACGGAATAAACTGTAAATAAACTGAATAAACTTAATTCCCAATTACGTAACAATTCCGTATTTCAAGGGACGGGTGGCAACCCTGGTGATAGTTGTGGTCCCAGATGGTTGGCAGTCTTCACTTTAGCTGTGTAGATCTTGATATGTGACTGCTGTAGTTCTTCAGGGGCGGATCATTGATGCATGTCTCCATTACCAGGAACGGCCTTCAAAAGATGCCAGTAAACCTCAGTTCTGTGGCCAGTGATGCATGGATGTGGAAGCTCCCACAGTCCTCGTCTCAGGGCTGGGATTCTCCTTCTCTTCTCCTTTTTCAGATTTTTAGAATTTTTAAAATTTTTATTTTTTAGTTTATTTGCACATAAAAAAGTATACAACCTCCAAAAATTCAGACAAACAGTATGTCGAAAAAAAAGAAACAACAACAAAAAAAAGAAATACAATGTAACAGAGAAAAATGTGCAGGAGGAACCAAAAAAACCCATAAGGGCTTGTCAAGTGGTCCTCCTAAGGAAACAAACAATATTTACAGAGATATGTAAAACATAGGACAACTAAGGAGAATAAGCTAAATTACTAGAAAAACAGGAATCTGATGAGGATGTGCAGAGAAGTTCTGGAAATTAGTTGTTAAGTTTTGCTAAGCTGGGTTAGCAAAAAAGTTTTTTGAAATTATTTGTGCTCGAGCGATCTCTAATATTGATTGGTAAGGTGTTCCAATAAAGAGGAACCTCTGAACCTAACTGAAAATTGGGAAAAAGTAGTCCTGAAAAAGGTGGGATGGTGATTGTTTGCAGACCTAAAGTGATGAATTTGGGAATTGAATTGAAATAAAGAATGAAAACAGGTTGGAAGTAGCTTGTGAATGGATTGATAGACAAAAAGACAAATCTGAAAAACATTTACCGCAGTAATAGGGAGAATACTTAGGGATTGGAACAATGGGGTGGATCTAGTAAGTCTATTGGAGAATGTAATCATTACGTGATAAAACGTTTTTGCACCAGATAGAGTTGAATATGGGACGAATGGACAGATTTGATCAGAATGAATGTAAGGCAACATTAATTAGCTTGAGCAACTACAGCCATTTCTTATGGAGGATTTTTTGTGCCAAAATTAAATAAATAAATACATAATTAATTAATTAAAATGGGAATGAAATATATCATTAATTAATTAAATGTGTCATTAATCATGAAATGTGAGTGAAACTGACAGTTTTACATTTACATTTCATGATTCAGCAACACGAAATCATTAATTAAATGTGTCATTAATTAATTAAATGCTGAAATAATAAATATATATTTTTACTTAAAATGAATTTTAGTTTAATTAATTAATAACATATTTCATTCTAATTTTAATTAATTAATGACACATTTAATTAATTAATGATATATTTCATTCCCAATTTAATTAATTAATGATGTATTTATTTATTTAATTTTGGCACAAAAAATCCTCCATAATTTATTTTTCTTTGGTTACTATTGCAGCTCTTTGCACATCATTACCTTAAGCAAGGTATCTTTTATGGTATAAACCTTGTGAGGGGTTTTTATTCCCCAGAACAGTAAAATTAAAAAGAAATTTGACAAACTCATCGTTATCTTCCCCATCTATGACAAGACCAGTGAGTGGTCTGGTCCGAGTCTGTTTCATATATGTAATTACATCAAACAATTGCTGGGAATTGATCTCTTCAATGGAGACATGCAGAAGAACTGAAGATATCCAGATTAAATATTGACAGACTGAAAATTCCCAGAAGCTCCATTTCTACGATTTTAAGAACAAACACAGAGGAGAGTAAATATTTAAGTTCAGTCTATTGAATCCTTCAAGTGGCTACAGATTGTTCCAACATTTATGCAGCTTATTCTACTTTATCTGAAGCAGCGCTTTGAAGTCCCGTTTGAACATGTGCTACAGATAACGTTAGCGTTCTGCCCTGAATGCCGGCTGGTTTCTTACATTCAGGTCTAGAGATGTTTGGCCACTGTGTTATTTTTGCTGTGAAGTAAATCATTACGGCTGCAGACACCTGGCCTTAGCGTGGAAATAAATACTGCCTTTGATCTGGGTTTGAAATGGTTTTTTTCCTTCAGAATCAAAAATATAGTTGAAGTCATTTAAGTCTAAAAGCCCCTGGACAGGAAGAGGTTTTGCTCCTGTGTGATGCTCTGCCACGGCCTTCACCGTCCTCTTCAGTTGTTTGACTGTTTGTGGATATTACGGCCCTTTTTTTCATTTCTTTCCCTTTTCTTTAGTTTTTTAATTCAACAAGTGAAACACAGCTCGGTTTATTTTAGATAAGGTGGCTGCACTGCAAAAACCACAATTTTAACGAGAATATTTGTCTTATTTCTAGTTAAAATTTACGACGGAGTATTAGGGCCAAACTAAGAAAAAAAAAGAAGGAAATTACGAAAATAAAGTCATAATAATATGAGAATAAAGTCGTAATATTACGAGAATAAAATCGTAATATTAAATATATTATAAATATATAAATATAACTTCACAAGATGCTCAATATTCAACATTTTAACACACCCGTACACTGTACAAACTCTCATTTGTGTTGTATGAATTGCTACTATTTACTGTTTTTTATAAAGAAATACAATTAATATTATGCAGAATTGAGTTAAGCCTTTTGGCCCGGCCCTCCACAATATTTTCTGTTTCTCATGTGGCCCCATGGAAAAAATAATTGCCCAGGTCTGCTGTTAGAGTTCTCATAAATTAACACTTTATTCTTGTAATATTACGACTTTATTCTCATAAATTGTGAATTTATTCTCGTAATATTACGACTTTATTCTCATAATATTACGACTTTATTCTTGTAATATTCCGACTTTATTCTCATAATATTACGACTTTATTCTCGTAATATTCCGACTTTATTCTCATAATATTCCGACTTTATTCTCATAATATTACGACTTTATTCTGATAAAATGACGACTTTATTCTCATATTACTTTATTCTCGTAATGTTACGAGTTTATTCTCGTAATATTACGACTTTATTCTCATAAATGACGACTTTATTCTCGTAATGTTACGACTTTATCCTCGTAATATTACGACTTTATTCTATTACGACTTTATTCTCGCAACATTATGACTTTATTCTCGTAATTTCGGCCCTAAGTTTGGCCCTAATACTCCGTCGTAAAAATGTCTAATTTTTAGTCAAAAAAAATCTCATCACACTCAAAACAAGACTCATCACTGGAAAAAAAGACAATTCTCACGAGTTTCAAGTAGATTTTCACTTAAAATAAGTAGAAAAATCTGCCAGTGGAACAAGATTTTTTTGCTTGTAATGAGAAGATAAATCTTGTTCCACTGGCAGATTTTTCTACTTATTTCAAGTGAAAATGTACTTGAAACAGGTGAAAATTGTCAAATAACAAGTTATTTTTCTGGTAATGACTCTTATTTTAAGTGTAATGAGATGTTTTTTTTACTAAAATTGAGACATTTTAACTAGAAATAAGACAAATATTCCTGGTAAGATTTTGAGTTTTTGCAGTGTGATTCAGTCGCTGCAGAACATTCCTCCAACTCAGTCTCGTTGTTCAGCAATATGTTTTCAGCTCGTCTTCCCACGTTATCTGTGAAGTACCATCCTATCAACCTTTTCTAACATTTGGATCTAGATCTCTTGACTTTCCCAGCAGATTTAAGGCCTTGTTGGATCACATGATAGCTTTTATAATTGTGCAAAAGTTGCTACCACCCTCTTAAAAGTCTTATTGAGGAATTTTAGATCGTTCTTCACAAAACTGTATTTATTCACTTGGAGATTTTGGATGTTCCCTCATCCACAGCGGTTATAACGTCCCAGCACATCATTTCAGTTGGGTCAAGGTTCGAGCCATTCATACATCTTAGGTCTCTTCATAATTTTCAGCCACTTCACATCCTTTTTCCTGTTGTATGACCCAACTTCGGCTTTCAGGTTTCATCTGCCACAGACGGCTTCACGTTTACCTGTAAAATACTACATGCTGTAGGGACTTCCTGGGTGACTCAGGGACTGCAAAGTGCCCAGGTCATGTGGCTGAAAACAAAAACACTAATAGTCACTCCTCCACCCCCGAGCTTTAACGTGGGTACTGGGTAGTTGAAATGTTGTGTTGGTTGGGGTTTCTTATGGCGCTTTTCCACTTGTACCCACTCGGCTCTACTCAACTTGGCCTGGTTTCTTTTCCATAACAATTCAGCACCTGGAGCAGAAGTAAGAGGTTGGAGTGAAGCTTCTGTGACGTATTTGGTTGTGTGATCTAAATGAAGAAGACAACAACACTAAAGATGTAGAACATGGAGGAGATGATAGATGTGCTGCTGGCAGGCCAGCTCACAGTCTTGCCGGGGCCCCGGACAAAATAATCTAAGATGGGCCCCCTGCGCCCGGATCTCTCCTTCTCCCTCTTCCTCTCCTCTCCCTCTGCTCTTCAGGTTTTTATACAAGCTAATGGACGTTAACATTAGAGCTAGCCAGTTAGGTTAAGTTACAAGGTTGGTAAACGTTGGCTGCGCTGTTTCTTACCTTGCTCTACGCTGACTTTATTAATTCCAGTTTCACCGTCACCACCTTTTTAAAATATTTGTGTAGAGAATCTATGAGGCCTCTATTTTCTTCTTCTCTTCTTCTCTTTTCTCTTCTTTTCTGAGCATTGGACTTGTGCTGACCGGACATTTTGACCATTCTAATGGTTGAAACTAAATGATAACATCAAATTTTGATCAGCGGCCAAACCATTTTTGTGTTGGGGGTTCTTGACCACAAGGAAAATTAGGAAGAAAACAAATAACAAGCTTTTGTGTAACTCAAATACTACATATTTTTTCCACAAATAGGCATATTTTGAAGCATTTGGAAAAATGATTCCATAATTTAATTAGAAAAAAAAAATTAAAATAAATATATATATATATATTTTTTTTTTTTTCAGTTCAGTTCTTCGAGAAAAAAGTCGAAATGTCAAGATTAATGTTGAAGTCCACCCTTTAGAAAAAAGTCGATATGTTGAGAAAAAAGTCGAAATGTCAAGAAAAAAGTTGAAATGTTGAGAAAAAAGTCGAAATGTCAAGAAAAAAATCGAAATGTTGAGAAAAAGTTGAAATGTCGAGATTAAAAAGGAAAGGAAAAAGAAAGAAAAAAAATAGAAAAAAGGGAAAAAATTGAAAAAAGAGCAAAAAAAAGGAAAAGAAGAAAAAAAGGTGAAACATTTTTGAAAAAGCTCCAGGAGCCACTAGGGCGGCGCTAAAGAGCCGCATGCGGCTCTAGAGCCGCGGGTTGCTGACCCCTGTTCTAGTGTACAAGCACCATTACAAATGTGTTGCTGGTCATTAAAGCCAAGCATCTCCACACATACAAAACCATTATTACTATAAGTTTAGTGTTGTATCTGTACAACAGGATGCTCAATCAACCCCCAATTTGTGTTTTCCTTCCAGGGGAGCTCAAACTCAGCCCTCAAAGGAGACGTCAGAGGGCACGTTGAGTATCTGAATTATTTGTGACAGCAAATTACCCGCTAATGGTTGTTCCTACACACAAACGCACGCACACCATCTGGTGCACACCTGGCCGCCCAAGCACATGCGACACGAGCACGGAGCCGTGTGACGCGTGTTTGCTGTTCTGCCATTCACGTCCATCCATCATCTCTCACCCCTGTTCTTCTGTCCGTCCTGTGGCTGATTCTGACGATGAAGATGAATGCTGCTGCTCATCCCCACTTCAATAAAAGAGAGATTGCCAGCCAGTATCCTTGACCTGTCTGGGCCCCACCTGAGTGCAGACGTAATACTGCTTAGACCTTTGCTCTCCCTGCGCTCTCTCTTTAACATTTGGGGAGTGTCTGCACTCTTTAAAACAGCGTGAAGTTTAACAGTTCACTGCTGCTAAAAAAAAAGTAAAAAATAACAGAAAGGGCAAAACTGCTTGTAGGAAAGACGAAGTAATTGCTTGTGCACCTGGAAGGTCTCAGTGTGGCATTTGATATGCTGGATTAGCAAATTGTTTTTAGCCATCGTTTTTGAACCGTTTAAACTTTGAAAGTACAAAAATGTCAATCTTTATGAAATGTTACTTCGAGTTAGAAAACAAAGTAAGAAGGAGAGACAAGTTGAGCTCAGCTGGCTGGATGGACGAATGATCCTTGGTTACTTTTTCTTACCTGAGGTTAAACGGAGGCAGCAGACTGACATCATCTCCACACAAACAACTGCTTCTAGTAGCTGGAAGCTTTCAGAAAGTGACGAGGGGCTGAAATGGAGTTGGCCAGTCTGTTTTTTTAAATAAACAGTTAATTATTAAAACTAGTATTACTGTATTTTGTTGATTAAGAGAAAATAAAACATCCTCAGCGTATCCCGTGTGGGTGCACTGAGCGTATGGGATACTATGGACCACGCCCGCCGATAGGGGGGGACAAACGGGTCTGTTGTCCCAGGTCCAGAACTGAAAAAAAAGAAAGAAAAAAAAATTATTCTCATTAAATTATGGAATAATTTTTCAAAATGTTTCAAAATATGCCTATTTGTGGAAAAAATATGTAGTATTTGAGTTACATAAAAGCTTGTTATTTGTTTTCTTCCTAATTGTCCTTGTGGTCAAGAACCCCCAACATTAAAATGGTTTGGGCGCTGATCAAAATTTGATGTTATCATTTGATTCAACCATTAGAGTGGTCAAAATGTCCGGTCAGCACAAGTCCGGTGCTCAGAAAAGAAGAGGAAAATAGAGGCCTCATAGATTCTCTACACAAATATTTTAAAAAGAGTGCTGACGGTGAAGCTGGAATTAATAAAGTCAGCGTAGAGCAAGGTAAGAAACAGCGCAGCCAACGTTTACCAACCTTGTAACTTAACCTAACTGGCTAGCTCTAATGTTAACGTTCATTAGCTTGTATAAAAACCTGAAGAGCAGAAGGAGAGGAGAGGAAGAGGAGAAGGAGAGATCGGGGCGCAGGGGGCCCATCTTAGATTATTTTGTCCGGGGCCCAGGCAAGACTGTCAGCTGGCCTGACTGGGAGTATGGGATACTATAGACCTGCCGGTCCCTGTGCAAACCCAGCGAGCGTTTGCTCGGTGTTGCTGGTAGTTAGTTGGACTCTTTACTGTCGGCGAGGTCAAATTCTGCTCATAACTTTAAAAGACAGGATTTCTTGGATAACCTTTGCCCGCTAAATACCTCACGTATTTTTGCACATGTAAATATTATCCATATTTTTGTGTTTACTATTTTTTCTCTTGTACATTGCTAATTTTTCTACATGTTATATTGCTCTTTTTTTATTATTTAGCTATTTATTGGTTATTTCTATTTTCATTTTTTGTATAAACCGTTGAGCGTGTGTGTGTTTGGCTGCTGCAGGATTGAATTTCTCCTCTGGGAGATCAATAAAGTCTTCTATTCTATTCTATTCTATTATATTCTATTCTATTCTACAACAACTGAGAGGTAGAGAATACCCAGTTGGATCATGTCAGGATTTTATCTCTGGTTTCTGTGGATAATGCGGTCTGAGGAAACCTTGACCTTGATTCTCTGTTGGAAAAGAGATGCTGCTTCAAGTTGAGGCGTTTTCTTATGATTGGGTCTTTTTTACGAGTGAGGGGGCAGCGTGTTGAGATGAAGAAGGAAAAACTCTGTTTTAACCTGTGATATGTGGTCCCACTCAACCATGGTCACAAATTGTGGGTTTCTACCTAAAGAACAAGTTTAAGTTGAGTTAACTGCATGTTAATGATGGGCATAAGTCAAGGTTAAGTGTGCTGGATGCAGGAGAAATGGGCTGGTGTGGAGATCTTACACTTCTGCAGAGAAGAGAACATGACGACAGCGGTGTGACAAATCACAACTCTTATTAACAGAGGATATATTTAAGAGGTTAGAGGAGTTCACGCCTCAGAAGGTGCTTTTGGAGGCACTTCCTCTCATCAGCGAGGACCTTTCATCACGCATCTCGGTGGGCTGTGTCATCGGTGCTCAGTACTTCAGAAAGGGCTCATTCTGCTTCCCATACATCAACCATGTGGTCTGCCAGCTCACCAGCCTTCTTCTATCCCGGTAAACCAGCCAGAGTCATCACTCCATCAGCTTGCAGTGAAGCTCGTCTTCACCCCATGCACTCAAACCTCTGTCTGTTCAACCAGCTGCTGTGGATAACTCAGCTGTCAGATTATTTGTCAAAAAAAAGAAGATATTCCAGTACCAAATGGATTTCTTCACCTTTGATTTTTATTTTTTTACGTTGTCTGCACACATATTAATGATTGATACCATGCAGGTAAAAGCGATGAACGGGCCCTCGCACTCACGGCCACCGCCCCCCATAAGCATATCAGAAACGATACCACCCACGACTCTCTATGTCAAACCATTCAAAAGTTATAGCAGAAAAAAGGGACAACCAATCAGAAGAAGGGGCGGGGCTAATTAAGGCCAAAGAAGCTCAAGGACTCATTACAGAGTCCCATGACACCACCCACGACTCTTTATGTCAAACCATTCAAAAGTTATGGCAGAGAAAAGTATTCTAGGGGGCGCTGTTGAGCCGTTAGGCCACGCCCATTAATGCAAACCATGAAATATCAAATTTATCACCAGACCTGGCTTGCATGTAAAATTTGGTGACTTTTGGATCAAATATGGACCAATCAGATGAAGGGGACGCGCGCTTTTTGGCGTCTAGCGTCGCCACAGTAACGCTTTTGAAAGAGAAAAGTAATGCGTGTTGTCGCAGGATGGAGACGCACATTTTGATGTATAACACACCTGGGTGCACGTTACGGTTCGGCCGCATTAACTGCCGAAGGAATGCCATAAATTGCGCCAAAGTGACACGATTAATTCAAAATGGCTGACTTCCTGTTCGGTTTCGGCCATGTCGCCAAGAGACTTTTCTTTAAGTTGTGTACTGATACAGGTGTGTAGCGATTTTCGTGCATGTACGTCAAACCGTATTATGGGGCTTGAGTCACAAAGTTTTCTAGGGGGCGCTGTTGAGCCATTTTGCCACGCCCATTAATGCAAACCATTAAATATCAAATTTTTTCACCAGGCCTGACTTGCATGCAAAATTGGGTGACTTTTTGGGCACGTTTAGGGGGGCAAAAAGGCCCTCCTTTCGTCAGAAGAAAAAGAAAAAAAAAATCCTACAGATACAATACACTTACAAACCCAGTGAATTTTTTTTTTTTTTTTTGGGGGGTGGGGGTGACATCCACTGCCAATCCAGGAAGCAGGAACACACGGAGACACACGTCAATCACTGGAAATCTGCAACAAAAACCACAAACAAAACACAAAACCGACAAAACCGACACGGAGCTGACCAAAACACGAGCAGTAATCGACCCAAATCACAGTCTGAGCTAAGCTACCGCTAACTAACCCCAAAAACAACAGAGCAAGCATCTTTAATTTTTAATTGAACGTCTAAGAGCCCAGATATACTTGCAGTTCAGAACGCGTACGTATCATGGCCGCCATGCGTATCCTGCGTCGACGTTCTCAAAAAGACACTGAACGTGTAGCGACCTGCAGTTCTGGCTCTGGCCGCGAGTGGCAAGATCGCAACCAAAGCAATGTTATAATCTCCTACATCATCCAATATTGTCATGTTACCTTGTTCGTTGTTCTAATCTGCTACTACCGCTACTACTAAATATTTAATCACTTTTCCAACTGTTGCTCTGCTTACTGCCCCCTATCGGTGACCGCTGGTACGACGCGCTCTCCTCGCGTACTACACTAGCGACGTTGCAGTTGGTGGTGCACGCAAACGGACGCGAACGCAAGCACCAACAGCAATTATATTTGGGCTCAGCAGTCTATTGTGAACAGCTGAAAACTGGCATCCATACACACAAGTTTTTATGAAGCACAAATGCACAAGTTTTAGATTTTTTTTCTTCTCCGTTAGACACTGGAGCACAGTGACCTTGTTCCAACACCAGGTCCCGCTTCACAGTCTTCCCTCTGGTTAAATTTCTGTTAGATTTTGTTGTTGACATCTCATAAATGTATGTCCTGAATTTTCTTCAGACAACACCCCAGTACCAGTTCCTTACCAATCATGTTGTGATTACATTTTGCAGGTTTTTGTTTACGATCAACGGTACATCCGACCTTGGTTGTATAACGTGGGATCCATGAAGATACACGAAGATGACAGATTATTCAACTGTAATGGCAAACTAACAGGTCAATGGCAGAAAAAACAGCTCTGTAAGGCCCTGGTTTGCCACCGGGAGCAGAAAGAGTTTAGTTACATACCGGTTAACATTTCAGTTTGTGGAAACGAGTAGAGACGGAAGTACAAACATGCTGTTGTTGGGTCTAAGATTGTTTGGGCCCAAAATACAGAAGACAGACCACAAATAAGTTGTAAAAAGTTGTATTGTTCCCAGAGAACAGATGCATAAAAGATTTAAGATTTAAGAAAAAGTTCAAGGGTTCACGTCTGGGCGTAGGCAAGTTCTGTGATGGGTGAGTTTTTTCCACGAGGTAAGTCAGCTCCAAGATCTTCAGGTTCTCATGCACATTAGGAACATTGCCAGAAAGGTTCATAATCTGACAAGACCAGGGGCTTTGGTTTTCAAAGCCGGTGGCAGCAACATCTATTCCGTACCGTGGAAGCTTGTTCTTCAATATTTCAGCCGCATCCTGGTTTCAACAGTGTTGTTTTGATGTTATAGATCAGGGGTCGGCAACCCGTCTAGACCCGCATGCGGCTCTTTAGCGCCGCCCTAGTGGCTCCATGGAGCTTTTTCAAAAATGTTTGACCATATTTTTCCTTTTTTTATTCTTTTTTTTTTTCCTTTTTTAATTCTTTTTTTCCCCTTTTTTCTCTTTTATTATTCTTTTTTTTCTTTTCTTTTTTCTTCTTTTTTCCTTTTTTCTTCTCTTTTTCTTTCCTTTTTAATCTCGACATTTCGACTTTTTTCCCTCGACGTTTCGACTTTTTTCTCTCGACATTTCGACTTTTTTCTCTCGACATTTAAACTTTTTTCACAAAATTCGGACTATTTCCTCGACATTTCGACTTTTTTCTCGACATTTTGACTTTTTTCACTAAATTTTTACTATTTCCTCAACATTTCGACTTTTTTTTTCGACATTTCGACTTTTTCTTCGAAATTGTACTTCAAAATAAATCTCAACATTTCGACTTTTTTCTCGAAATTTTGACTTTTTTCTCGACATTTCAACTTTTTTCTCGAAGTGCATAATTCAAAAAAAATCTTCCCCCAGTTATAACTAATATAGATACATGCAGCATGTTTTGCCTTCATTCTAAGGCTGATACAAGACTTTTCATTTTTTGCGGCTCCAGACACATTTGTTTTTTGTGTTTTTGGTTCAATATGGCTCTTTTGCGTTGCCGACCCCTGTTATAGATCAATAAAAAAAAAAGAAATTCTATCAAATAGAATAAAATTATAAAATAAAATAACTAACAATCAATGTCATTGAAATGTGTGACCTTGGATATATTAGTTGAATAGTTGATGGATAAAATAGTTTGGAATCGATAGGTTACGTGCACCAAAACTGATACCAGCCGAGAATATTCCCGCTTGGATTTGGAGCTTTGGAGAGACAACACAAGCAAATGTATTTTGTACACCAACAACCCTTTTCTTCCTCAAAGCTTCATTCCTCCATCGCCGTCCTGATGGACGGATAGTGAAGCTTCATACAACAGAGGAAACCTGCTACAGCCACAATTAGCTTTTGTCAGGGTTTGACACTTCCCCCCAGTTTGTAACTTTCAGTTTCTGTCTTGCCCCGCCTGTGTCCCATCTGCCCTGATTGTGTCTGCACCTGTGTCTCGTCATGTCTCGTTATCCCCTCAGTATATCTTGTCTTGTCATTCCTTGGTTCCCTGTCGGTCCGTACTGGTTCTTCCTCCATGTCTCCTCGTCGTTTTTCCTGTTCCTGGTTTTTGGTTAATCCTGCTCTGCAGCGCTTTGTTTTTGCCTTTTTGGATTAAAACCCTTGTTTTTTGAGAACTCCAGCCTCCCTCTGTCTCCTGCACTTGGGTCCTAGCAAACCAAACCACAACAGCTTTTCCTCCATCGTGTTCTTTTTGTGGCATACATACTCCGATACAACCACGAGAGCAGCGGACCTGAACCCGATAAACACGCCTCCTTGGTTTCAATAGAAAATTAATTGGATGTGTGCAATGTGAGCAGTTTCTCGCTTGCAGAGAAATTGCGAGACTCACCTTAAGTGCCAAAATATGTAGTGTGTGCAAAAGACTTGGTCTTTGGACTCTTGCCCATTTGTTGTCTTTTTTTTCTGTAATAAACAGCAATAAACTGTTAATATTATTTCTTTAAAATCCAAACCACATTCCATTGAAAGAGTGCCGACGCTCCCCAATGGTCAGACGTGGCTACAACATGACTGTCTGGCCTTGTTTATTTTTGAGGAACTTTATATCAGGCGAGTTCCCCAGAGGCAGGAGTCATTTAATGTGCTTTTTATGAAGATAAATGATATTCGCAGCAGCATATCCTGAATAAAATGTGGAAATCAAGGAAATAAATGAACACACGCGATTAGCAAGGGAAGGCACAAAAGGTTGCAAGACAACAAACAGGTGAGAAGGAGAAAAAGGCACCCAGACACAAACTGATGAGACACAGGTGACGACAGTTAAGGCTGAAAGCAACAAAAGGAAGTGACACACCAAGGAGAAACCTTCAAAATTAGAGCGAATCAATACAGACAAACAAAAGTTAAAGAGCACAAAGAGCACCAGCAAACCAAGGATGCAACTTAATTAACAGCAGAACTGCTTCCTCAAACTGCCAAAACCTCGACAACCATAGAAACTGAGCCATCAGTCTGACTCTAAACCTTTAAAATACCAGAAGTCTTAATCTGCCATGTGACTAGAAAAGTGACTAGACCAGGGGTCGGCAACCCAAAATGTTGAAAGAGCCGTATTGGACCAAAAACACAAAAAACAAATATGTCTGGAGCCGCAAAAAATGAAAAGTCTTGTATAAGCTTTAGAATAAAGGCAAATGACGAAAGGCGAAATGTCGAGAAAAAAGTCGAAATGTCAAGAAAAAAGTTGAAATGGCGAGAAAAAAGTCCAAATTTTGAGAAAAAGGTTTAAATGTTGAGATTAATGTTGAAGTACAATCTCGAGAAAAAAGTTGAAATGGCGAGAAAAAAAGTTGAAATGTCGAGAAAAAAGTCGAAATGTCGAGATTAAAAAGGAAAGGAAAAAGGAAGAAAAAAGGAGAAAAAAAGAATAAAGAAAATGGCAAGAAAAAAGTCAAAATTTAGAGAAAAAGGTCGAAATGCGAGATTAATGTTGAAGTACAATCTCGAGAAAAAAAGCGAAATGTCGAGAAAAAAGTTGAAATGTTGAGAAAAAAGTCGAAATGTCGAGATTAAAATGGAAAGGAAAATGGAAGAAAAAAGAAGAAAAAAGGAGAAAAAAAGAGAAGAAAAAGAGAAAGAAAGAACAAAAGAGAAAAAAAAGAAGAAAAAAGTAAAAAAAAAAAGGTCAAATATTTTTGAAAAAGCTCCAGGAGCCACTAGGGCGGCGCTAAAGAGCCCGTGCGGCTCTAGAGCCGCGGGTTGCCGACCCCTTGACTAGACGGTCTGATGCCCGACCTTCAAGTAGATTTCTGCAATCAGTTTGAGATTAAAGTGGTTCCTCGTGATTTTCAGTGTCTACAAAAATACCCTTCATCAGAATATGATCTTGCATATTACCGAGGATCATCTTATTTTTAAATTGCACCTCATGCCCAACAACACTTCCATTTGTAGGAAAAGTGTCTTCTTCTGGGGTTTTTTTCTATTCAAAATGAGATGTCTAATTTCCATCAAATTTACAGGGAACTTGTCTGAAAGGAGCTGAGCCGGATCTCTGCAGGAGTGAAGCAGCAGACTCTGAGCACACAGCAGAGACGCTGTGATGTTGTCCATCATACATGTCTTCAAATAGAATACTTTCATTTAACGAGACAATGTGGAGTGTTCTTCCCTGAATGCCAAGAGCTGCATCTGATAAAAACCAGTCGTCACTCATTTCCTGGAACATCTCTACAACTGCTGGCCCCGTCGTCCTTTGGCGATCTGTTTCTTCTACTCTGACTTGAGAGACGAGCTCCTCCGTCCCGTTTTTGGAGGGTTTTACAACGGATTTGCTTTACAGTACTATGACAACATGAGGCACGAAGCCAAAAACAAAGCTTTGCCGGTGACACAAAGCTGCATAATGATGGTGCCACTCACAAGAAATTATTTATTTATTAATTCTGGTAGTATTTGGGAATAGATGCCAATATAATCTTTAGAGAAAACAAGCTACTTATATTAAGAATAATTACAACCCTCTTAACAAGTTGCATCATTTGCAAAGATGATCAATAAGACATTAGCATGAGTTTATGAAGATAATTAATTATTCACTCCGTGAAAGGTCTTCATAATACTGCTCAAAGTGAAACCCTGGAAAAGGTCTGCTGGTAATGATACCTGGTGATAATCTGTGGAAGAAACAATGCTGATGGTACATTTATTCCACTTGTGCTGATTCTCCCTCCTTTACAAAGAACTATGTTGCATAAACACAGGTTTCTTAACTGAATCTCTGTTTCCTTTCCACATAATCATTCCTGCTGAGTCCTGAATTTATGAAGACTTAAGTTTCAAATGTTGTGTGGTTTAAACCCTGATGGAAAGCTCAAGGAGCTAAAATACATGATGATAACGACATGATACATGCAATGAAATAGTTCACTCTCAAGGTTCTTCCACCTGTTGGTAGAATAAAACATTCATACTCATAGTTTACATAAAACAAAACCACCACAAACCATAAGTCAATGTATGTCTCCACCTGAGTTGTATAATTTCAGAAATTCCCACCTCCGGCTTTCACCTGTGGGCTCCGATTGAATGAGGGGGTTAGTTCTACACCCCATATTTCTACGTGAACTTGATTTTGGGCCAATCCCAATACACCCCCTACTTTCTACCACTAGCCCTGCCTCACTACCACTACCCCTAAAAAAGAAGCCACAGATTTTAGGGCACTTGTAATCTTGTAATCGCTGTTAATATGCCACTTTATTAAGTTTTAATATTTTTTTAGGTGTAAAAGTAACCGTTAAGATCCCCAACCTGGGCTCAGTTTATCCAAATAACGCCTGTTAAGAAATTTGACCCGATGTTTTCGGAGAAGAGCCGCCGGCCCGGGGGCGCAGAAGCTCACGGCCAGGTCAACCTGCGCCGTCGTCCCGGGGAGAAACCTGCAGCTCTGTGGAGAATTACCGCTGGCTGAAATAAATCATTTAGGAAAATAAATGTTGGTTTAATAGATGAAATCTAACAGTTGTAGCTACGCCTGTTAAGAAATTTGCTCCGAAAATTTCGAGATCAAAACCGCCTGCCCGCTCGGGGGCTGATTTATGGTTCCGCGTTAAATCGACGCAGAGCCTACGGTGTAGGTTACGGCGCGCGTCGCCGCGTAACCTACACCGTAGGCTCTGCGTCTAACGTAAACCATAAATCAGCCTTTATTCTGGCGAGGTTTGAAAAAGACTTCGCAACAACAGGCCAGCGAGTGATTATATACATTCACTGAGTGAATATTATGAAAGTAAAATATATATTTCTCGCTAGAAATGTAATCAAAACGCATTTTTATGCAGAAACTAACTAAAAATATTGCTTTTATTCACTAAAAAATAAGAAATGTCCACCATGTTTTTTTTTTTGTTTTAGTCCAAAGTACAAATTAGTGTATAGTATAAAACGTAAATAGAGGCATATAATTTACGTTTAGTTGTGGAAAGGGGGTGGGATTAAATAAGTTTATACTTCCTCCCACTCCTTTTCGAACATGTAACTGAAATATGTTTTTTGATGTGTTTTTTTTTCTTTATGTGGTGGAATGTCCACCTGTATTTGTTTCTCTTATCTTTTTTCTTGTTTTTTTTATACATGTTCGAAATAAATAAAAACGAACGAACAAACGAAGTCCGCAAATGACGACGAAAAACATTCTAGGAAATTTTTCTGGCCTTAGTTCAGCTAGTGTGCATCTGAAGGGCTAGATTCATACCCACTACCCTCGTTTTCCGCACTCCCCCTAGATGAAAAGAGGAATTGGGACACCACTACCCTCACGGGAACATGCAAAATTCAGGGGTAGGGCTGAAAAGTAGGGGTAGTGGGTGTATTGGGACAGGGCCTAAACTATAGTATGCTCGAACTGAGCCTAGATGCCAAAGCCAACTGTTTTACAATCAAACTGCTTCAACACTTCCCTCCGTGAGTTGTCTGACTGAGATCTACGCGTGGCAGAGTGCAGGAGTCCTACAGTTTAACATAAAGGGCTGCTGCAGGCAGGTTTCCAAAAAAATGGATCCAAAAATAGCCCCTAGCGGAAAGCAAAGAAAATTCAAAGAGACAACTAATCAGACAAGCAAAACAGAGAGGATTGAAAAACAGATTAACCAAAAGGGAGGAAGGGAAAGTCAAGACAACGTGTACTCACAGGGGCCGACAAGATACAGCTGCAAAACATAGACGTATCAAACAATGGACGAGGCATTAGGTCACATGACCCACTGGTCTCTGAAGAACGGTTTTGCAGCCCATTGAAGCACAGCCATGTTGCTCTGGAAGCCCACAGGAACACGTCTGCCATATGTCAATCAAAGTTAGCTTTGGCTACAAGCCCCTTCAGCCGGAAAAATCTGCAGAGCTGCCAGCAGGCTTTACGGCAGAATATACTGCTTAACAGCAGTTTAACGGCTGGCTACCTCACTAAATGTGGCACCAGGACGATTAAGGATGAGGAAGTGATAATGGCTAGTCGTTTGCTGAGCCAATTGTCAATCAATCATATTAGAAATAAATGAATTGCTTTATATAAATTCTCCTGGCGTGGTACAACCCCCCCAAGTAGGGTTGCCACCCGTCCCGTAAAATACGGAATTGTCCTTTATTTGAGAAAAAAATGTTGCGTCCCGTATTGAACTAATACGGGACACGATTTGTACCGTATTTTCATTAACTTTTACACCATATTCTAGTTGAATTATTGAAATAAACTTTTACACCATATTCTAGTTGAATTATTGAAATAAATGAACCTTTACACCATATTCTAGTTGAATTATTGAAATAGATTAACTTTTACACCATATTCTAGTTGAATTATTGAAATAAATTAACTTTTACACCATATTCTAGTTGAATTATTGAAATAAATTAACTGTTACACCATATTCTAGTTGAATTATTGAAATAAGTTAACTTTTACACCATATTCTAGTTGAATTATTAAAATAAATTAACTTTTACACGATATTCTAGTTGAATTATTGAAATAAATGAACTTTTACACCATATTCTAGTTGAATTATTGAAATAAATTAACTTTTACACCATATTCTAGTTGTATTATTGAAATAAATTAACTTTTACACCATATTCTAGTTGAATTATTAAAATAAATTAACTTACACCATATTCTAGTTGAATTATTGAAATAAGTTAACTTTTACACCATATTCTAGTTGAATTATTGAAATAAGTTAACTTTTACATTCTAGTTGAATTATTAAAATAAATTAACTTTTACACCATATTCTAGTTGAATTATTGAAATAAGTTAACTTTTACACCATATCCTAGTTGTATTATTGAAATAAATTTTACTTTTACACCATATTCTAGTTGTATTATTGAAATAAATTAACTTTTACACCATATTCTAGTTGAATTATTGAAATAAATTAACTTTTACACCATATTCTTCACCTGTAGGTTATATTATACATCTGGGCTGATGTGGACATACATAGCATAGGAGGATATTTCAGTTGCTAGTATGGTTGTCTGTCTGTACAGTCACGCAAGTTCAATGCTATTAAAGCACTTTAAACTTGAAATCAAAGCATTTAGTTTTTTCATATAAAATAAACACATTTTTATTCAGTTTAGAAGTTTTGGGGCTTTTTTTTTGGCTCCTGCGCGAGAGTTGTCAATGGTGTGAAATCAAACCATTGAGACCAAAGCAGTTCTAAAGTTCGGGCATTTTAACATGGTTGACTCCAGTCGAGGAACCGCAACGAAACTTAGTCCCGCGTGAGACTCAACCCGGACGCTGGTGCAAACAATCAGGGAGATGAAGTCAAGGAAGGGCAAGCAGAATATAACAAGACAAAGACTGACTTTCGAAGAAAAACAGGAAGTGAAGTTAACAGAAACAAGAGGACAGAGCCAAGAAAACTAGACAAGACAAGACAAGACGCAAAAACACCAAACTAAACCCAATGACAGCCGGACTGTTTTTCTGTCCGGTGGAAACACTGAAGAGTGGGACTGCTGAGAATGATCTTCAGGAAACATGCAATACTTGCTTCATACTGACAGTGCCTGAAGTGATTTGAGAACTGCTTGACGGTGATATTGGCTGTGAAGACTCCACCGAGGGGTCCATGACCCTAATCTGTCAAGCTGTCCCTGAGACGTGGACTTGTGCCAACACCTACTTTCAAGCAAATACTCCACCTGGCAGCGCAGAGCACACATACGGAAGAGGTCGGCTAGTACAAACACCCCAAAATAGTTATTTTGAAATGACCTTTCATGGACTTTTTCGAGGCTGGTGAGGCAATAACGCTGCCGCCTACAGTCTCCCTTAAGCTTTATCACAACACAGACCAGTTGGACCTAAGATGGACAAGGGTTAGGGTAAGGGTTGTGTCAAAGTGAGGGCTGCTGAGTCTAAAGCCAGGGTTTCCAGAGACACAACGGTTCTTTCTTTCTTTCTTTCTTTCTTTCTTTCTTTCTTTCTTTCTTTCTTTCTTTCTCTTTCTTTCTTTCTTTCTTTCTTTCTTTCTTTCTTTCTTTCTTTCTTTCTTTCTTTCTTTCTTTCTTTCTTTCTTTCTTTCTTTCAGGCTCATTTCTTTCTTTCTTTCTTTCTTTCTGGCTCATTTCTTTCTTTCTTTCTTTCTTTCTTTCTTTCTTTCTTTCTTTCTTTCTTTCTTTCTTTCTTTCAGGCTCATTTCTTTCCTTCTTTCTTTCTTTCCTTCTTTCTTTCTTTCTTTCTTTCTTTCAGGCTCATTTCTTTCCTTCTTTCTTTCTTTCCTTCTTTCTTTCTTTCTTCCAGGCTCATTTCTTTCTTTCTTTCTTTCTTTCTTTCTTTCTTTCTTTCTTTCTTTCTTTCTTTCTTTCTTTCAGGCTCATTTCTTTCTTTCTTTCTTTCTTTCTGGCTCATTTCTTTCTTTCTTTCTTTCTTTCTTTCTTTCTTTCTTTCTTTCTTTCTTTCTTTCTTTCTTTCTTTCAGGCTCATTTCTTTCCTTCTTTCTTTCTTTCCTTCTTTCTTTCTTTCTTTCTTTCTTTCCAGGCTCATTTCTTTCCTTCCTTCTTTCTTTCCTTCTTTCTTTCTTTCTTTCTTTCTTTCAGGCTCATTTCTTTCCTTCTTTCTTTCTTTCTTTTTTTCTTTCTTCCAGGCTCATTTCTTTCTTTCTTTCTTTCTTTCTTTCTTTCTTTCTTTCTTTCTTTCTTTCTTTCAGGCTCATTTCTTTCTTTCTTTCTTTCTTTCTGGCTCATTTTCTTTCTTTCTTTCTTTCTTTCTTTCTTTCTTTCTTTCTTTCTTTCTTTCTTTCTTTCAGGCTCATTTCTTTCCTTCTTTCTTTCCTTCTTTCTTTCTTTCTTTCTTTCTTTCTTTCAGGCTCATTTCTTTCTTTCTTTCTTTCAGGCTCATTTCTTTCTGTCCTTCTTTCTTTCTTTCTTTCTTTCTTTCTTTCTTTCTTTCTTTCAGGCTCATTTCTTTCTTTCTTTCTTTCTTTCTTCCAGGCTCATTTCTTTCTTTCTTTCTTTCTTTCTTTCTTTCTTTCTTTCTTTCTTTCTTTCTTTCTTTCTTTCTTTCTTTCTTTCTTTCTTTCTTTCTTTCTTTCTTTCTTTCTTTCTTTCTTTCAGGCTCATTTCTTTCCTTCTTTCTTTCTTTCCTTCTTTCTTTCTTTCTTCCAGGCTCATTTCTTTCTTTCTTTCTTTCTTTCTCTTTCTTTCTTTCTTTCTTTCTTTCTTTCTTTCTTTCTTTCTTTCTTTCTTTCTTTCTTTCTTTCTTTCTTTCTTTCTTTCTTTCTTTCTTTCTTTCTTTCTTTCTTTCTTTCTTTCTTTCTTTCTTTCTTTCTTTCTTTCAGGCTCATTTCTTTCTTTCAAGCTCATTTCCTTCCTTCCTTCCTTCCTTCCTTCCTTCCTTCCTTCCTTCCTTCCTTCCTTCCTTCCTTCCTTCCTTCCTTCCTTCCTTCCTTCCTTCCTTCCTTCCTTCCTTCACGTACGTTGTGCGTGGATTTAACGCAGAACCATAAATCAGTTTTACACAAAAACGTCATCAACAGGAATTTATCATTTTTACCGTGAGATGATAAATTCTTACCGTGGGGAATTTTTTTGACGGTTTATCGTGAACGGTAAAATATCGCCCATTCCTAGTGGGAACTCATAACCTGCTCTGGAAACGTTCTGTTCACTTTCAGGTTAAAGTATCTCAGCTCAAATCCTACTGAGAGTTTTTAAATATAATCCAGGATAACTGATTGACGTTGAATAAACAGAGGTGGCTCCCGCCGGCTAGCCACCTTTGACCCCGGGCCCGTCCAGGCCGACTCCTAACCAGTCCGTTAGTGCACTTAACACATAGCGAGGCACATTATCTCTGAAATAATTAGAAGAATGCTCTATGAGCTTCTAATTCAATTTCACCAAAAATGATTAACACTAAGCAGCTAAAGTAATGCAGCTGTCCCCCGAACAAGCACATCCCTAATTATGCAAACATTTTACCATAATTTACCTAATGTGGTACATAAAACGTCCCTCCCACGCAGCTGTCACGCGTGCATGGAGATGGAGTCCCTGAAATGTTGTCAGTGATATTCAAATGACAACTAAACAGGCCTGTTTTCAAACAAATGCTGATTAGTCTAAAAAATTCTGCACAAGTGAACGCTCATCTTGGTGTTTTATCATTTGAATGCGTGTTTTCCTTGCCAGTGGGTTAAATGTAATGAAGTTCAGGACAGAAGAGGAGGAACCATCTGTTGCAGTTTCAAACAGCTGCTCTCCACTTTTGATGCGCATGCGAACATACAAACGCAGACCTGAGGCGTCCTGGCTCCAGATGGTGAGGCTTCGTGGCCAAACATGAAAAGTTTTGGAAATGTTCGCACAAACATGCGGGCCAGCCTAATTCTGAAACGCACGGGCTCACAAACTCAGACAAAATGCTGTTAGGATGGACTTTGACACGCTGAGCAAGAGGCTGCTGCGCTTTCAGCGCCTCTTTAGATTTAATTTCCAGAACATTTCGTTAATTTCCTTTTAATTAAATGTGGAAAAGGTGACACTCGGAGGGAAGGAGATTCACAGCTGCAAGGAAGCAAATTTGGAAAACAAACAAGTGGACTTAGAGGAAGGATGGGGGGGAAAAAAACCTTACTTGCCTGGCAGAGTTTTGAAAAGTGATTCATATTTAATCAGACGTGCCGTTAGCGAGGGATGAGCCCCCTCCTGAGCAGCAGAATGATGAATGAGAGCTCAAGGCGAAGGATGGCAAGATAAACACCCGAGCATTGCCAGGACGACAGCAGGAGGCGGGGACATCTATCACACCAAGGTTGCCATGACAACCTGTCGCCCGATTGTCGCCAGGCGACCGCTCACCTCTCGAGAGCCCTGGCCCTCCGGCGCCAAACGACACGGGATCCCGCTAATCGGTTATGCAGCAGAGAGAAGCAAACAAAAGCGGGCAACTTTCCTTAAACGGGGACAAAAGTGAGGTGAACGTTCACTTCACGCCTTCAACGTTTCTTTATTGGTTTGTTTTTCCAAGACCCCCGATAACAACCGGATGAATCGTGCTTATACTTCTCACATAGGGAACAGAAACAAAATTACATTAACATAATAATGTCTGCATGTGGATAATATAATTGCTTCCAACATTCCTAATATCTGGGAGTAATTAATAGTAATTTTCATGTAAATTTGGTATGAAATTAGTTCATGGTTTTTAGTCTCTGAGCGACCCTGCTCCACAATGATAAGATGAGCCCACCCCACCTCTCTCTGCATCGTCTCTTCTTCCTCCTCGTCCTGGTGAGAGCCGTTTCTGTTTCCGCAGGGAGGAAGATGAGCCTTAATGACTGAACTAGAAAGAGAAGCGATCCGTTACTCTCACTGGGACCATCCAAACAGGACCACAGAACCAGCCACTGTAACGAGCGGTACATCAACCTCCAGTAAAGTTACTCCTGTTGAACAGTTTCCTCAAACAATGAGATGTTATTAGGGACCGAGCACCAGCAAGGCTTGTGCGAAGCCCTATTGAATAATCGGTACAATTATTATTATTCTTTTATCCGAAAACAATTGCGTTTTTGAGGCGTATAACTTACTTGAAAAGTTGTGAAACTTGGCATGCACAGTGGCGTCAATTCAGTGGAAGCTAAGGTACGGCAAGGTTACGAGTCACAGAATGTAACTAGAGTATCAATCAACACGTCCAGCAAATACTCATCACTATGTAGTTTATCTGTGTGGTCAAGAAAATTGGAACTTTTTCAAATGCGGTCTCACTCACTGCAAAAACTCAAAATCTTACCAGGAATATTTGTCTTATTTCTAGTTAAAATGTCTAATTTTTAGTCAAAAAATCTCATTACACCTAAAACAAGAGTCATCACCAGAAACATAACTTATTTGACCATTTTCACCTGTTTCAAGTAAATTTTCACTTGAAATAAGTAGGAAAATCTGCCAGTGGGACAAGATTTATTTTAAGTGAAAATCTACTTGAAACAGGTGAGAATTGTTGTTTTTGAGTCTTAAATGTAATGAGATTTTTTTTTACTAAAAATTAGACATTTTAACTAGAAATAAGACAAATATTCTTGCTAAGATTTTGAGTGTTTGCAGTGTATAATAACTAGTGAAATCGACTTGTATTAAGTAATAGAATAATCAATACAAATAGACACAGACTAATTCCATAAATGTATTTAAAAAACAAACATTTTCCCTTGAAGCCAAGGTGTGGCGGCTGCCGTACCTTCATACCCAATTGACGCCCCTAGGCATGCACGTCCCATGTGGCGAAAAATTACGTATTCTAATAGTGTCAAAAAGGGGCGTGGCCTAATGGCTCAACAGCGCCCCCTAGAAAACTTCGTGCCTCAAGCCCCACAATACGGTTTGACGTACATGCACGAAAATCAGTACACACCTGTATCATGTCCAGTGGTGGACAGTAACGGAGTAAATTTACTTGAGTACTGTACTTAAGTACATATCCAGAGGATTTGTACTTTACTTGAGTATTAGATTTATTTGGTACTTATTACTCTTACTTGAATACATTTCCAAGACAAATATTTTTACTTTTACTCGAGTAAATTTCTAGGAAGGCTGAAAAGTACTAGTTACTTTCAGGTCTGCTCTTTTTTCTTCTTCCCTAAAATCCTATTGGACACAAGCTGTTTTTGTCAAAGGAGGAGACCTATCACAGTGCACGCTCTCCACTGGGATGTACGGAAAGCGGAAATACGTCAAGCCTCCTCAAAACGATTCTGCCAAAGTAGCCTGCGTTTGTCAAGACAGAGCCGCAACAAGTCAAGACAGAGCCGCAACAATGGCTACGCCTGCGTCAGGAGAAGAAAGACAATCCGCTGAGTCGTCTGAGTCTGATAATGAGCCGGACTCGGAGCAGGGACTTTCACTAAATCCTTGGCCGTATTTTAACTCAATGTTTCAAAGAGTTAATTCTCAGAAACAAGAGTTAAAAGATCCTTAAATTAATTTAGAAAAAATATAGTAATTTACTGATGTGGAAAATAAGAAATTTACTCTTACTCTTACTCTTACTTTTACTTAAAGTACATTTAAAAGCATTTACTTTTGGATACTTAAGTACCTTTAAAAGCAAGTACTTTTCTACTCTTACTCGAGTAATATTTTGACTGAGCTACTTTTACTTGTAACGGAGTAAATTTTGACCAGTAGTATTTGTACTCTTACTCAAGTACTGGGGTCGAGTACTCTGTCCACCTCTGATCATGTCGCAACTTAAAGAAAAGTCTCTTGGCGCCATGGCCGAAACCCAACAGGAAGTCCGTCATTTTGAATTAATCGTGTAATTTTGGCGCAATTTATGCCATTTTCACGTGTCGTACTTTAACAAACTCCTCCTAGCAGGATCGTCCGTTCGACATAAAACTCGCTCAGGAGACACAAACGATGTTAACGATGAAAAGTTATCAAAATCTTGAGTTTTCGTGAAATGGCGTGGCCGTGGCGCCGTGTCAAACTTCAACGCTAAACAGGAAGTGATACTAGTAGCTGATTGGCCGATATGTGATTCTGCCATAACTTTTGAATGGTTTGACATAGAGAGTCGTGGGTGGTGTCATCGGACTCGGTATTGAGTCCTTGACCTTTATTGGTGAAAATTGCACGGGCGAGGGCCCGTTCATCGCTGCTTGCAGCTTTAATTCTAAATTAGTTTTTTTATATCCTTATTCTTTTCAGGGAAGTGAGAAAACAAAGTGCACGGATCAAACTAAGTTGTTCCCAACAAAAGTTTCCGACCTCTCGGTCCAGCGACTTTAGCAAGACTTCTGCAAAAGTAAATTCAAGATGCCAGAAAGTTTGAGGAATGAAACAAGAGATGAATAATAAGTTTTCCTTCAAACAAAAAAAGAAAAAAATCCCCCCTGTCAATACTCCGGATTTCTCTGCAGCTAAATCCTGTTTATGTGGAGCATAAGTAAATCTGTTTCTGGAAATCGCTGACTCACTCTCCGCCTGACCTCTTTATGTGATTGTAAAAGCCCTGGCGATGCCTGGGACGTCCACGCACATCTGCAGTGGTTACACACTTAAAACTTAGTTTCTCCTCCAACTGGAAAGTGGAGTTTTATCAAATTAAGAGAGAAAAAACCTTCATGATTACATTTTCATATCCACAGAAGCAAATCAGGTCAGCGCTGTTCTTCGACTTGACTTGAAATGCTTCTAGGAATGCTTGAAGTGCGTTGAATGGTCCTCGAAAACATGATTTAAGGTGATAAACCATCAGGAAAAGTACTGGCACTGTGCAAAAGGAACATTTTATAAAAAGACAGTGATTTTTGAAGACATTTCACCTCCCATCCAGAAGGAATTGAAAGTACTTTCTGCATAGAGGTAATAAAGAACAAAAGAGAAAAGAAAAGGAAGTCCAGTCGCCTTGATTCAAGCCTTTGAGGGTAAATTCTCACAATCTCTATTGGGGACAGGTCAGAAGTGTCTAGTAAACCAGTACCTGTACCCAGTACTCGAGTTGTAAAAAGAAATCAGGGGGGATGGTGGATTTTATCATATGGGGACAGATCTTCTGTAAACTTTAAATATCCACTGGGCTTACATCAAATACATCAAAACACAACAATAAAAAACAGTTTTCTGAACTTATCAATATGACTCTGTCCTTCACAGGATAAGTAAAATGGATCACTGCAAAAACTCAAAATCTTAACAAGAATATTTGTCTTATTTCTAGTTAAAATGTCTCATTTTAGTAAAAAAATCTCATTACACTTAAAACAACAGTCATTACCAAAAAAATAACTTGTTATTTGACAATTTTCACCTGTTTCAAGTACATTTTCACTTGAAATAAGTAGAAAAATCTGCCAGTGGGACAAGATTTATCTTCTCATTACAAGAAAAAAAATCTTGTTCCACTGGCAGATTTTTCTACTTATTTTAAGTGAAAATCTACTTGAAACTCATGAAAATTGTTGTTTTTTTCCAGTGATGAGTCTTGTTTTAAGTGTAATGAGATTTTTTTTTTTACTAAAAATGAGACATTTTATCTAGAAATAAGACAAATATTCAAACGTTAAGATTTTGGTTTTTGCAGTGCAGCCGCCTTATCTAAAATCAACCGAGCTGTGTTTCACTTGTTTTTAGAAAAAAAATCTCATTACACTTAAAACAAGACTCATCACTGGAAAAAACAACAATTTTCACCTGTTTCAAGTAGATTTTCACTTAAAATAAGTGAAAAATCTGCATGTGGAACAAGATTTTATTGCTTGGAATGAGATGATAAATCTTGTCCCATTGGCAGATTTTCTTATCTTATCTTATTTCTTATCTTATTGCAAGTGAAAATTTACTTGCAACAGGTGAAAATTGTCAAATAAGTTATTTTTCTGGTGATGACTCTAAGGGATGGAAGGGGGATGATTTTGACCGTTTTTATTTCAGGGGAGATGCCGTCCCCCCTCATCCCCCCTCAACTCCAGTACTGCCTTTACCTTCTTCTTCCTCAGATATGTCTTTTGTGATGTGATTATGCATTGATTTGTTGGAAATCCACTGATCCCTGGGAAGCATGTGGTCTTGCAGGCATGTGTCATTCTGCATCAATGCTGCCATCACAGAAATGAACTTTGCCGACAGCAGCGATTCATCTCGAAGCATCGGGGCCTTTCGACTTCTTCCATCCCGGGTCGTCTTTGGTCTGGAGCTCACAGCGAACGTTTCCTCTAAAATAAACCTTGAATAGGATCCATCTCTCGTGCCTCTGAGCCCAGAGATGTCAACACCGTCTCCAAACAGGGTCAACTTTATTTTTTGCACAGTAAAGTTTCAGTGGCGTTTGGGAATGTAGCTTGGTACAAAGGCTCTTTACGGTCAACCCTTGTCCGGGTGATTATATCAGCTATTGATGAATGATAGATCTTGACGCGGTGCCATCAGAGGAATCAGAGACCATGGGTGACAGTCCTAGGTAGGGGTGAGTATTGGGAAGGACCTCACGATACGATACGCATCACGATACTTGAGCCACGATACGATACACATTGCGATATCCCGATTATGCGATATCCCGATTATTATATTTCTACATAGTTCCCCGAAAAATTTAAAAATGCATTACACATCTTAAAATCCAAGTTGTATATATGTACATCAGATGATAGTGATGGATCTTAAAATCCAAGTTGCACGTTCATCAGATTATAGTGACAATTCATGGGACAACTGAGTCAAAACAATGTTTTATTATAACTATACAAGCTAAAGTTACAACATATTTGTATATGTTTTTCATATTATTTACATCATATGAAATTAACATTAAATTTAGTATGAGGTTGCTTTAATTATGTGGCAAATGATAATAAACACAAGAAAGATGGTACTAAAACCAAGGACAGGCACAGTGATCAGTCAGTATAGATATAAATCCATAAAATAAATAAACCTCTGTCCATTATTTTTCATTTTTTAAGGACAGGCAATTGTGTTATATAAAAATAAATTATAAAATGTAATAAAAACGTGAAATAAAACCTGAGCTCAGTGCAGGGCCCTCCCAGGGTTGGTAGAGAGTGACAATGCCCAGGACTGTCACTTAGGTAGGAGCACTGGCTGATAGAATGGGAAAAAATTCGGGATTAAAAAAAAAAAAAAAAAAAAAAAAAAAAAATTAAAATAAAAAAAAAAAAATTTTAAAATTAAAAAAAAAAAAAAAAAAAATTTTGAATATCGATATTGAATCGGCTGGAAAAGTATCGCGATATATTGCCATATCGATATTTTTGCCCACCCTAGTCCTAGGTGTGCATCCTTGCTTTTACCACAGCGACAGTCCTCCAGATTCCTTGAATTATTTAATGAAATCTGCTATAAAAGGATAAATATGCAAATCCCTTCAATTATTTCCTTGAGGAACAGCTTTTTAAACAAGTTGCCCTTCCTGATGGTGATATATCATCCATTCCTTGCTCTCCCATTGGCTCTAGTTCAAATGGAGTTATCCAGTAGCTGCAGATATTGAGCCTTCAAGATGTCCTTCAGCTGTCAGCGACAGCTTGGGACACGGCGGTAAACATCTCCGAGTTGACTTAGTGCCGCCAACGAGCGTTCAACCATTCTGCAAGCCTGGTGATTGACAAATCGGGTTTAAAACTGTGCAGCGTGAAATCAGATTTCGTCTGTAGAAGCATGTTGATTATATAAACTTTATACAAAAGGCAGAAGAGGCACTGGCAATGTTGTGCCAATGTTTGCAGACGGTCCGGAAGGTCTGGTAATACCAGAGCTGGGTAGAGGAGCCAAAATTTGTACTCAAGTAAAAGTACTGTTACTCAGAATAATATGACTCAAGTAGAAGTAAAAAGTAGTAATCCAAATAATTACTTGAGTAAAAGTAAAAAAGTACTTGGTGAAAAACTACTCAAGTACTGAGTAACTGTTGAGTAACGTCTGATTTATTTTTTTAACACAACCATTCAAACAGACAAAAGTACAAAATAATCATATTCAGGCAAATTAAATCAATAAAATAATACAATTAATTAAAATTAATAAAAAATAAAAAAATAGCTTAAATTAAAATATTCTTAAAGTAAATTCAAGTACTTTAATAAATAATAAAATTACGGAAGATTTTAGGGCCAGGCAGGAGAAAAATTTTAATAATATTGGGGAGGAGGAAGATTTTTTTTTCATTCCAATATACAATTTCGAAAAAAAGTCGAAATGTCGAGAAAAAAGTCGAAATGTTGAGAAAAAAGTAAAAATTTTGTGAATAAAGTTGAAATGTTGAGAAAAATGGCGAAATTTCGACTTTTTTCTCGAAATTGTATTTCAACATTAATCTCGACATTTCAACTTTTTTCTCGACATTTCGACATTGTTCTCGAAGTCCACAATAAAAAAAAATCTTCCCCTCTCGAATATTTTTTCTCCAGCATGGCCCTAATACTCTTCCGTATAAAATAAATAAAATAATAACAGAATAAAAAAAAAAATTAAAATTAATAAAACATAAAAAATAGCTTAAATTAAAATAAGCTTAAAGTAAATTCAAGTACTTTAATAAATAATAAAATAATAACAGAATAGAAAAATTAATTAAGCACAAGTGGCACAAAATTTCAAGCCTTTGTACTTTTCTTTTTTAACCAGGCAGAACTAGAACAAACATGAACTCATAGAAACTCTGTGTGTGTTTGAGTCTGTGTAAATGTGACAAAACATGCAAAAACAAACATTTTTCCCAAAGAATCACTCAGTGATGTCATGAGATTGACGCGTACGCAGATAAAAGGGATAAAAGAAAAGTAACAGCTCAACGTAGCCTAATGTAGCGGAGTAAGAGTAACAGTTTCTTCTTCACAAATCTACTCAAGTAAAAGTAAAAAGTATAGTGATTCAAAACTACTCCTAAAAGTACAACATTTCCCAAAACGTACTCAAGTAAATGTAACGGAGTAAATGTAACTTGTTACTACCACCTCTGGGTAATACCACCGTGTCCCGCTAGAAGTGGACCGTCACGCTTCTAGATTAACTTTCCTGTGGTCATACGTTGTTTTGCCACATAGAGCGGCTTTATTTATTATTAATTTTCTTTCAATAAAAGCCAAAGCACCTGAAGCTTAGCTAAAAACTCATTGCACATGTTTTATTGTTTTGACTTCGCTTCGTCATCCATATTTTTTAAATAGTGGATTAAAATCAACAATAATTAAAGCTTAATTTATCGTACGACCCTAAGGAAATGGAAAAGTACTCTGCAGCTTTTATAGTTGACTTTATTGTTTTTTTTAAAGGTAATTAATTCAAAGATTAGCATTTTCAACCTGCATATGCTTGAAAGAATCTGACGCACACCATTTTTATGGGGCTGTGGTTATTGGAACGAGCCGTGTGTGATGTAGCGGTCGGTGTGTGTTATTGAGCAGAAACAGTGATATTAGTCATCATGGCAGATTAATGAGGAACTTTTTTTTTTTTTCTTCCAAGATTTGAAAGGTCATCAAGTCATACGTGGCCTTTATCAACCTTCTCTACTCAGCGTGCACGTGCACTGATCATAAAGTACCACATTTCTGTGCCACAAGTACGTACAGTACACCTCATTTTGATCCAGAAGAGCATGGAGGGATGACAGTTCCTTAGACAGCCTTTTCCTCTTTAACATGACATGCGCTGGAATATTCATGTGCACGAGATGCTGTAGGAGCAGCCGGACACCTACTGTCACCCCACTTCTCTTCTCGCCTCTCTGTCACCTTCCCTCCACCGGTTCCTCCCCCTCGGCCTTGCTCGGAGTCACTAATTGGAAATGTGAGCAAAGGTGGGCTCCAAGTCCAAGTCCCCCCGTCTGAACACGAGGTGACGGAAGCAGCAGCTGTTTGACACGAGTGAAACTCGATGCTGATACCGTCTTGTTAAGTCCAGCCATCACTCAGATGCTTTTTCTCCTGATTAAAGCAGCACAAAGGAAATGGAGGGTTTTTTTTTGCTCAGAGAGTCTCTTTGAAGGAGCAGAGGTTCAGTCACTTTCACGACACTGTATGAATTACTCTTGTTTGATGTCTAACTCCGTCACACTCCCGTTTTCTCCTCTGTCAACCCTTTCTTGAGTCTCTGCCGTGACGTCCGCTGCGGCTCTGCGGGATGGTGTCATCGCTTGTTATTGTTCAACACGGTTCAGTCAAGCATGTCACAAAAGACAACCAGGAAGGTCGTCCACACAAACTTTTATATAGATAATATACAGTAGATTGAGCAGGTTATAGAGGGATGTAAGCAGTACTCAAGTTGTAAAAAAAAATCACGGGGATGGTGGATTTTATCGTATGGGGACAGATAATTTGTGCTGATTACAAATAATATAATATATTACAAATAATAGCACTGACCAAAACACCTGCAGAAATACTGCAGGAATGACATAGCAGCAGTTAAATGCAGCCTTCTGTAAGCTTTAAATATCCACTGGGCTTACATCAAATACATCAAAACACAACAATAAAAAACAGTTTTCTGAACTTATCAATATGCCTCTGTCCTTCACAGGATAAGTAAAATGGATCACTGCAAAAACTCAATGTTAACAAGAATATTTGTCTTATTTCTAGTTAAAATCTCACTAATTCTAGTCAAATTGTCTTGTTTCTAGTTAAACATCACTGGAAAAAACAACAATTTTCACCTGTTTCAAGTAGATTTTCACTTAAAATAAGTAGAAAAATCTGCAAGTGGAACAAGATTTTTTTGCTTGTAATGAGAAGATAAATCTCGTCCCACTGGAAGATTTTTCTACTTATTTCAAGTTAAAATTTACTTGAAACAGGTGAAAATTGTCAAATAACAAGTTATTTTTCTGGTAATGAATCTTGTTTTAAGTGTAAAGAGATTTTTTTGACTAAAAATTAGACATTTTAACTAGAAATAAGACATATATTCCTGGTAAGATTTTGAGTTTTGGCAGTGTGATTCAGTCGCTGCAGAACATTCCTCCAACTCAGTCTCGTTGGTCAGCAATATGTTTTCAGGCCGTCTTCCCACGTTATCTGTGAAGTACAATCCTATCAACCTTTTCCAACATTTGGATCTAGATCTCTTGACTTTCCCAGCAGATTTAAGGGCTTGTTGGATCACATGATGGTCATAGCTTTTATAATTTTCACCTGTTTCAAGTAAATTTTCACTTAAAATAAGTAGAAAAATCTGCCAGTGGAACAAGATTTTTTTGCTTGTAATGAGAAGATAAATCTTGTCCCACTGGCAGATTTTCTACTTATTTCAAGTGAAGATTTACTTGAAACAGGTGAAAATTGTCAAATAAGTTATTTTTCTGGTGATGACTCTAAAAGTTGAAATCAGAATCAGAATCAGAATCAGAATCAGAAAGGGGTTTATTGCCAAGTTTTCACACGAGGAATATGTTATGGGGATTGGTGCAACACAATACAAATATAAAAACAAATATATAAGAGATAGAATAAAATAGAATGAAATGTATAAACAATAAAAAGTATAAACAGTAAAATAGTAAAATAATAAAATAAAATGTACAAAATGAGGTTTTAAAGTGCCGGGTGAGTCTGTACAAAAGTGACTTAGAAACTTAGGATAGGTAAAAAGTATAAACAGAAATGTACAATGAGGTTTGTAAAGTGCCGGATATGATATATGATATGAAATAGTAGTAATAAAACATTCATTGATAAAATGTCTCATTTTAGTAAAAGAAATCTCATTACACTTAAAAACAAGACTCATCACTGGAAAAAACAACATTTTTCACCTGTTTCAAGTAGATTTTCACTTAAAATAAGTAGAAAAATCTGCCAAAAGATTTTTTTGGTTTTAATGAGAAGATAAATCTTGTCCCACTGGCAGATTTTCCTACTTATTTCAAGTGAAAATTTACTTGAAACAGGTGAAAATTGTCAAATAAGTTATTTTTTCTGGTGATGACTCTAAATGTTAAAATAGCAGTAAAACCACATTCATTGATGAAATGACATAAGGGATGGAAAGGGGGGATGACAGTTTTACAGGGGGGATGATTTGGACCGTTTTTATATCAGGGAGATGCCATCCCCCCTCATCCCCCCTCAACTCCAGTACTGGATGTAAGTAAATATTCCTTTAAATTAAAATGAAACAGAAATGTTACTGTACGAGGGAAACTCGTCATCTACTGCCCGTCAGAGGAAAAATAACAATAGGCCTGAAGGTTTTGTTATTTGATTTCTTTATTTACACAAAGTCAGCATTAAAATCTGTCCTCAATGGTCTGATCACAGTTGGACAATCTCAAGTCCAGGTGGAGGTCGAGTTGAGATCAAATCCCACTCATTCTTTTAGCTGTGTAAACGCATTGCAACCTGGGCCGCCTACATAACCACGACCTCTGTGCAGGCAGAAGGTCGTACTCGTTCATGCAACAATAAAGCCATAATAAAGAGCAAAATATCAAATGGGGGGGGAGCAGAACAGCCGGCTACAAATCACATCCACAACGTCATGGACTCGTCGTTTTGATTAGCCTACTTTCATCATTCTTTCTCTTTCCCTTCCCAGCATATGCTGTTTCTGTTTTGATCCTCTGAAGCCTTTTGTTATCTGCTGTGGGTTTGTATTTTTCTTTGTTGCTGGATCTGTATGGTTCATCTTTCTAATAAAAAAAAAGAAAGAATCGCGCTTCTTTTGTGTTTTGTCTGTTTTTTTGTGTGTTTTTGCTTATCGAGTGGAGATGTAAGATCCAGTCACAAGCGGCAGCTTGAGATTCCTGTGGATACGAATGTTAACGCCAGGTGTGAACAGATCCTTGTGAGTATTTCCTCCTTTCCATTTGACAATGTCACATTTCCTACAGTATTTGCGTTCTAACAAAGCGATGATAAGGGTTGGGTATAGGAATGGGTGATATTTTACCGTTCACGATAAACCGTCAAAAAAATTCCCCACGGTAAGAATTTGTCATCTCACGGTAAAAACGATAAATTCAGGAAATGAGCCAGGAAGAAAGAAAGAAAGAAGGAAATGAGCAAGAAAGAAAGAAAGAAAGAAAGAAAGAAAGAAAGAAAGAAAGAAAGAAAGAAAGAAGGAAATGAGCAAGAAAGAAAGAAAGAAAGAAAGAAAGAAAGAAAGAAAGAAAGAAAGAAAGAAAGAAAGAAAGAAAGAAAGAAAGAAAGAAGGAAATGAGCAAGAAAGAAAGAAAGAAAGAAAGAAAGAAAGAAGGAAATGAGCCTGAAAGAAAGAAAGAAAGAAAGAAAGAAAGAAAGAAAGAAAGAAAGAAAGAAAGAAAGAAAGAAAGAAAGAAAGAAAGAAAGAAAGAAAGAAAGAAAGAAAGAAAGAAAGAAAGATTCCCGTTGATGACACTTTTTGTATTGGTATTTGGTATTGGTATCGTCATTTTTATCGTTATTGGGATAAATGCCAGAAATGATCGTGATACATTTTTTAGTCCATACCGCCCATCCCTAGTTGGGTAATCAAAAGATTGTAATCTTGATACCTGTTTCAAAACTTTTCAGACTCCCAAAAAGTTTATCCCACAAACAAAAGGCCAAAACACGACTAAAGTTTCCCATTTCAGCCAAAAATCAAGTAAACGTCCCTTGGAGTTTGAGTGCTGCTCTCATCTTTTTCTCTTGTTTTTACCCACTTCCTGTTTTTTCATGACTTCTTTTTGTTATCCTGTGGTGAAATTTCAAATTATTTTTCCGGCAACCAACAACAACCAACAACTTGATTTTTCCAAAAAAAGATGGGGACACAACACACATATACATACTAGGGATGGGCGGTATGGACTAAATCATTTATCACGATAATTTCGGGCATTTATCCCCATAACGATAAAAATGACGATAAAAAAAATACCAATTCAACTCCACCTGTAACTATAAATCTATCTCGCTCTCAGATCCGCCATGTTTGTTACACAAAAACGTCATCAACGGGAATTTATCTTTCTTTCTTTCTTTCTTTCTTTCTTTCAGGCTCATTTCTTTCTTTCTTTCTTTCTTTCTTTCTTTCAGGCTCATTTCTTTCTTTCTTTCTTTCTTTCTTTCTGGCTCATTTCTTTCTTTCTTTCTTTCAGGCTCATTTCTTTCTTTCTTTCTTTCAGGCTCATTTCTTTCTTTCTTTCTTTCTTTCAGGCTCATTTCTTTCTTTCTTTCTTTCTTTCTTTCTTTCTTTCTTTCTTTCTTTCAGGCTCATTTCTTTCTTTCTTTCTTTCTGGCTCATTTCTTTCTTTCTTTCTTTCAGGCTCATTTCTTTCTTTCTTTCTTTCTTTCTTTCTTTCTTTCTTTCTTTCTTTCTTTCTTTCTTTCTTTCTGGCTCATTTCTTTCTTTCTTTCTTTCTTTCAGGCTCATTTCTTTCTTTCTTTCTTTCTTTCTTTCTTTCTTTCTGGCTCATTTCTTTCTTTCTTTCTTTCTTTCTGGCTCATTTCTTTCTTTCTTTCTTTCTTTCAGGCTCATTTCTTTCTTTCTTTCTTTCTTTCTTTCTTTCTTTCTGGCTCATTTCTTTCTTTCTTTCTTTCTGGCTCATTTCTTTCTTTCTTTCTTTCTTTCTTTCTTTCTTTCTGGCTCATTTCTTTCTTTCTTTCTTTCAGGCTCATTTCTTTCTTTCTTTCTATCTTTCTATCTTTCTTTCTTTCTTTTTTTCTATCTTTCTTTCTTTCTATCTATCTATCTATCAGGCTCTTTTCTTTCTTTCTGGCTCATTTCTTTCTTTCTTTCTTTCTTTCTTTCTTTCTTTCTTTCTTTCTTTCTTTCTTTCTTTCTTTCTTTCTTTCTGGCTCATTTCTTTCTTTCTTTCTTTCTTTCAGGCTCATTTCTTTCTTTCTTTCTTTCTTTCTTTCTTTCTTTCTGGCTCATTTCTTTCTTTCTTTCTTTCTTTCTGGCTCATTTCTTTCTTTCTTTCTTTCTTTCTTTCTTTCTTTCTGGCTCATTTCTTTCTTTCTTTCTTTCTTTCTGGCTCATTTCTTTCTTTCTTTCTTTCTTTCTTTCTTTCTTTCTTTCTGGCTCATTTCTTTCTTTCTTTCTTTCAGGCTCATTTCTTTCTTTCTTTCTTTCTTTCTTTCTTTCTTTCTTTCTGGCTCATTTCTTTCTTTCTTTCTTTCTTTCAGGCTCATTTCTTTCTTTCTTTCTTTCTTTCTTTCTTTCTTTCTGGCTCATTTCTTTCTTTCTTTCTTTCTGGCTCATTTCTTTCTTTCTTTCTTTCTTTCTTTCTTTCTTTCTTTCTTTCTTTCTTTCTGGCTCATTTCTTTCTTTCTTTCTTTCAGGCTCATTTCTTTCTTTCTTTCTATCTTTCTATCTTTCTTTCTTTCTTTTTTTCTATCTTTCTTTCTTTCTATCTATCTATCTATCAGGCTCTTTTCTTTCTTTCTGGCTCATTTCTTTCTTTCTTTCTTTCTTTCTTTCTTTCTTTCTTTATTTCTTTCACGTACATTGTGAGTGGATTTAACACAGAACCATAAATCAGCTTTACACAAAAACATCATCAACGGGAATTTATTGTTTTTACCACGAGATGACAAATTCTTACTGTGGGGAATTTTTTTGACGGTTTATCGTGAACGGTAAAATATCGCCCATTCCTACTACATACATTAAAAAAAATCACAACACCTTGTCAAGGTCAATGCAGAAACTTGCAGCAAAATCTTTTTCTGGATTTTCTTATCTGACGCGTTTTCAGCGACTTCCGTTGCTCGTGCTCGTTCTCCTGTGACGCCTGTCCTACCGACGCTGGAGTCTGCACAGGCTGGGAGGTTTGGGAGTGAGGATTTGTCAGTGGAAATGTGGAGCTCTCTATATTTACATTCACGTTAGTGCATGAAGAGCATGGTGACAGCGTGGATGATCGCTGCGACACAAAGCGGCGTATAAGTGACGGCTCAGTGAGACTGCAACCTACGGAAATCAAAGCTAATGACTCATGCCCGGAGTGTGAACACCAGTCGGGCAGAACTGACAAAAGGCCTGAGGTACGCTTGGCCTCTTTTTGATTTGCATAATTAACTTCTTTGGAAGTTGTAATTAAACTATCTGTGACTGATCGCTGTTCTCCATGACATGTCTGCTCTTGGAGTCTCATCAGGCAAAACATGATCAACACAAATATTTACATGGTAAGTTTATGTAAATCTGTTTGTCAAGTTAATGCACAGAATAAAAAACCCAACAGAGATAAAAAATAAGAGAAAGCCTCTTAGTTAAGGAACTTTTGGTGTTGCAATGTAGTTGGCTGCTTTGCTGCAGAATTTAGTCTCATGGTTCAAAAAAAAGTTTAGTCTCAAACAGTACAGACGATACGGAAGAGAATTAGGGCCATGCAGGAGAAAAAAATATTTGATAGGGAAAGATTTTTTTTTATTGTGCACTTCGAGAAAAAAGTTGAAATGTCGAGAAAAAGGCAGAAATGTCGAGAATAATGTTGAAGTACAATTTCGAGAAAAAAGTCGAAATGTTGAGAAAAAAGAAGAAATGTTGAGAAAAGAGTCAAAATTTTGTGAATAAAGTTGAAATGATGAGAAAAAAGGCAAAATTTCGACTTTATTCACGATATTTCGACTTTTTTCTCAAAATTGTACTTCAACATTAATCTCGACATTTTGACTTTTTTCTCGAAGTGCATAATAAAAAAAAAATCTTCCTCCTCTAAAATATTATTTTTATTTTTCTCCTGCCTGGCCCTAATACTCTTCCGTACAGACGATGAACATCTTTATAGTTTGAAAAAACCTGCACCAGACACGACCAGATCTTTTTATACGGTCTGTGATCCGTACAAACTCATAAAAACACGACAGTGTCCAAAAGCAACGGAAACTGAACAAATGCACAATAGATGATGATGATGATGATCGTCACCCCAAAAAGAGTGTGCTAGTTTCTTCCAGGCAGCCAGAGGTGAAGTTGGTGTGTGACACGTTGCCATCACAGTAACGAGCCTCGGCGGTCTGAGTGGATTTTTGTTGGCTTCGTTTAGCCGCCTTCACTTGTTTGTACTCAGCTCTTAAAAACTCCCCTGCCCTCATATTGCACCTATTGTGCAACACGTTATCTTTGTTTACTTATTCTAGACCAGGAGTCGGCAACCCGCGGCTCTAGAGCCGCATGCGGCTCTTTAGCGCCGCCCTGGTGGTTCCTGGAGCTTTTTAAAAAATGTTTGACCTTTTTTTTTTTCTTTTTTTTCTTTCTTTTTTTCTTCTTTATTCTCTTTTTTTTCTTTTTTCCTTTTTTTCTCTTTTTTCTTCCTTTTTCCTTTCCTTTTTAATCTTGACATTTCGACTTTTTTCTCTCGACATTTCGACTTTTTTCTCAACATTTCAACTTTTTTCTCAACATTTTGACTTTTTTCTCTAGATTGTACTTCAATATTAATCTCGACATTTTTACTTTTTTCTCGACATTTCAACTTTTTTCTCAACATTTCGACTTTTTTCTCGAAGTGCATAATGAAAAAAAACTTCCCCCAGTTATAACTAATATAGAAACATGCAGCATGTGTTGCCTTCATTCTAAGGCTTATACAAGACTTTTCATTTTTTGCGGCTCCAGACATATTTGTTTTTTGGGTTTTTTGGGTTGCCGACCCCTGACAGATTCTCTTTTCATTCAAGTAAAAAACAACAACATCAAATAGTGGTTTCTCTGATTCCCTTTGGATTTGTTCTCTTGCTTTGTTTCAAACTTGCCACTGAGCTGTTTCTGTCGGGTCGTGTAGAGTCCAAATCTAGTTATCCACTTGACAATAACCGGACACGTGTTCCCGCGTGAGTGATCTGGACTGGACCAGAGATATACTGTGCAGGTCCAGGCCGGCCGAATGCTTTGTGTCAGTTCCCTGACTTATATTAGTTAAAGAAGGATGTCATTTTAAGATGAAAAAGATTAGCGGTGCTGCTTTAAGCAGGATGGTTTTAATCCACTGGCAGTGGATGTCTGAAACCAAGGATTATTTTTATTCAAATTTAGTCTTAACGTTTATTTTTTCAGTGTTGAAAATCCCATACATGTGTAAAACATCCTTGTTTCCGGAAGTTAACTGATTATTATGTGAAAATGAATAACATTTAGTTGTTTAATCGCACAAGTAGAAGGTGAAACAGGACGGACATGACCTAAAACATCCATCCATTTTTTATACCTGCTTAACCCTGTGCAGGGTCACGGGTGTCTGCCGGAGCGTCAATACAGGTGAAAGTCAGGGATACACAGTACTCGAGTTGTAAAAAAATATCAGGGGGGATGGTGGATTTTATCATATGATCAGATAATTTGTGCTGATTACAAATAATATAATATATTACAAATAATAGCAGTGACCAAAACACCTGCAGAAATACTGCAGGAATGACATAGCAGCAGTTAAATGCAGCCTTCTGTAAGCTTTAAATATCCACTGGGCTTACATCAAATACATCAAAACACAACAATAAAAAACACTTTTCTGAACTTATCAATATGACTCTGTCCTTCACAGGATAAGTAAAATGGATCACTGCAAAAACTTAAAATCTTAACAAGAATAATTGTCTTATTTCTAGTTAAAATGTCTAATTTTAGTAAAAAAATCTCATTACATTTAAAACAAGACTCATCAAAAAACAACAATTTTCACCTGTTTCAAGTAGATTTTCACTTGAAAAAAAGTAGAAAAATCTGCCAGTGGAACAAGATTTTTTTGGTTGTAATAAGGAGATAAATCTTGTCCCACTGGCAGATTTTTCTACTTATTTCAAGTGAAAATTTACTTGAAACAGGTGAAAATTGTCAAATAAGTTATTTTTCTGGTGTTATTTTTCTGGTGATGACTCTAAATGTTGAAATTTATTTATTTCAGGGGGGGATGCCATCCCCCCTCATCCCCCCTCAACTCCAGTACTGGGGATACACCCCTGGACAGGTCGCCAGTCCACCATATATACAGACCTATGGTCAATTTAAAATCATCAATCAACCTAACATGCATGTTTTTGGACTGGGAGAACATGCAAACTCCTACCAGGCCCGGGAGTCGAACCACAGCCTGCTGCCTATTATGTACTTTTTTTTTCATAAAGTGCCTTTATTTTTCTTTATTTTTTTGCATAATGATGGCAAGTGAATGTATTAAAAGTGCAGCAGAAGAAAACAAATGAGGTGGTTTGATTTAATACGTACTTGATGGCAGGACAGAGGTGTCCAGAAAGTTTGGTAATTAGTTTGACAGCGTGATCTATTGTTAGTCTGCAACAAGTAATCATCTTTAACTCGTGTTGATGGCATCGGTGGTGACTGACATTTACCTCGTCTCTTCCTATAATCTACAAACCCCACCAACCCTGGGGGCAGACTAAGATATATTTAGGGGTGAGGATCTCGTTCGATCAAACGCACGAATAAGATGTGTCACTGTACCTTCACTTGGACAGAGTTATTCATATTTTCACCTCAGTTACTAATTCTGTTTGCAAGATTCCGGGCCGGCCCAAGCCTTTATGGGGCCCTAAGCACCACCAGTGTTTATTTATTAATGGTGCTTGATCATTGCAAACACAGTAAATGCAACACACTCATTCATTTGCATCGTTTGTAGTTCACTTATATCGTACCGGTGTCATTTTGGCAACGGCTTTTAACCCTACTGAGGTTAGAGGTTAGCGAGTTCAGAAAATGTGTATTATATTGCATTTTTAATTTTTTACAACAATTTTATGGACAGAATTTCAAGGAGTAGAGGGGATCAAGTCCGGATTACATCAGGATTTCAGGATCAAATATTTTATCTTTATACAGGACTGTCTCAGAAAATTAGAATATTGTTATAAAGTTCTTTATTTTCTGTAATGGAATTAAAAAAACAAAAATGTCATACATTCTGGATTCATTACAAATCAACTGAAATATTGCAAGCCTTTTATTATTTTAATATTGCTTACAGTTTAAGAAAACTCAAATATCTCAAAAAAATAGAATATTCTGTGAATCTTAATCTTAAACTGTAAGCCATAATCAGCAATATTAAAATAATAAAAGGCTTGCAATATTTCAGTTGATTTGTAATGAATCCAGAATGTATGACATTTTTGTTTTTTTTAATTGCATTACAGAAAATAAAGAACTTTATCACAATATTCTAATTTTCTGAGACATTCCTGTATATTTATTTTTGCAGATGGTTTGATCCAATTCGTTTCATTGAGCCACGATCTTCAGGGGGTTCAAGATGTTTGATGTACAGTAGGAGGGAGTGAGAAATCAAGAGCTGTATCACTGTGGTGTTTGCAGTAAAGCAGACTGTATAATTCTGTTCTTGGCAAGAGAAAGTCAAGCTAAAATGAAAGGATCCCCTTTCATTTTAGGTGAAGTTTTGCCCCTCAGGAGGGACTCTTTAGCGCTGCCCTAGTGGCTCCTGGAGCTTTTTCAAAAATGTTTTTTTTCTTTTTTTCCCCCTTTTTTCTCTTCTTTTTTCCTTTTTTTCCTTCTTTTTTCTTCTTTTTTCCTTTTTTTCTTTTTTTCTTCCTTTTTCCTTTCCTTTTTAATCTCGACATTTCGACTTTTTTCTCGATATTGTACTTACACATTAATCTCTACATTTCAACTTTTTTCTCGAAATTTTGACTTTTTTCTCAACCTTTCGACTTTTTTTTCTCAACATTTCGACTTTTTTCTCGAAATTTTGACTTTTTTCTCGACATTTCGACTTTTTTCTTGACATTTCGACTTTTTTCTCAACATTTCGACTTTTTTCTCGAAATGTTGACTTTTTTCTCAACATTTCGACTTTTTTCTCAACATTTTAACTTTTTTCTCGACATTTCGACTGTTTTCTCGAAGTGCATAATGAAAAAAAATCTTCCCGCAGTTATAACTAATATAGATACATGCAGCATATGTTGCCTTCATTCTAAGTCTTAAGGCTGATTTATGGTTCCGCGTTACACCAACGCAGAGCCTACGGCGTACCCTCAGCGTCGATTTAACGCAGACCATAATTCAGGCTTTATACAAGACTTTTAACTTTTTTGTGGCTCCAGGCATATTTGTTTTTTGTGTTCTTGGTCCAATATGGCTCTTTCAACATTTTGGGTTGCAGACCGCTGCACTAGAGGGATTACACCTCCAAACTAGATTGGAAACATATTGGTGTTGGCCTGGAAGAAGTAGAGGAGCCGGCCATGAGCTCTGTTCACGAGTGCAGTGTCCACGGCAAAATGAGCGCTGGGCAATGCAGTGGAAGAAATACTACAAGCATTGAAGAAAATCCGTTGAAAGATCTGCCATATGGAGCGGCCCAGCCAGAGCCGTGACCTTCATGTCCATGATGCTGTGCAGTGACCTCGAGAGAGCTGTTCACAACAAACCGTCTACAGCAAGGTCTCATCAAAGAGTCACGATAAGCTACCAACTCCAAGGGTTCACTTACTTTTTCCACTAGTGCTGTAAATGTTTATTGGGTGCGTTCAGTAAAGACAAGGAATTACATGTTATTGGCTAATTAATGCAGAAACAAGTTAATTACATGCTTCAAGTACTTGCCACTGTAAAATGTTCCATTAATTTTAATTTTTACAATGATCTGATTCATATTTTGCGTCAACATTATGTCGCCATAGACCAGGGGTCGGCAACCCGCGGCTCCAGAGCCGCATGCGGCTCTTTAGCGCCGCCCTAGTGGCTCCTGGAGCTTTTTCAAAAATGTTTGACCTTTTTTTTTCCCTTTTTTTTCTTCTTTTTTTCCTTTTTTTCTTCTTTTTTTCCTTTTTTTTCTTTTTTTCTCTTTTTATTTCTTTTTTCTTCTTTTTTTTTCTTTTTTCTACTCTTTTTTCTCTTTTTTTCTTCCTTTTTCCTTTTTTTCATTTTTTCTTTTTCCTTTTTTTCTTCTTTTTATTTCTTTTTTCTTCTTTTTTCCTTTTTTTCTTTTTTTCTTTTTTCTACTCTTTTTTCTCTTCTTTTCTTCCTTTTTCCTTTCCTTTTTAATTTCGAACATTTCGACTTTTTTCTCAAAATTTCAACTTTTTTCTCAAAATTTTGACTTTTTCCTCAACATTTTGACTTTTTTCTCGACATTTTGACTTTTTTATCAAAATTTTGACTTTTTTATCGACATTTCGACTTTTTTTCTCAACATTATGATTTTGTGCATAATGAAAAAAATAATCTTCCCCCAGTTCTAACTAATATAGAAACATGCAGCATGTGTTGTCTTGATTCTAAGGCTGATACAAGACTTAATTTTTTGCGGCTCCAGACATTTTTGTTTTTTGTGTTTTTGGTCCAATATGGTTCTTTCAACATTTTGGGTTGCCGACCCCTGCCATAGACCATGGCAACATTTGCACCAATCCAAAGCCTTAAATACACATCACTTGGGTTTCTCCGCTGTCTCCAAAGAGTTCTCTTTTGTTTTTTCTTCTCCGCATTTTCAGTCATAATCCAATGCTTTAAAATGACTCCACCAGCTCCAGCTCGTCAGGGTCGGGGTCGGAGGGACAGCAACTTACGCTGAGCAGGAATTGTGGGAATATGTGATTCCTGTAGCACTCCCACAGATCTGATGAGACACTCCACAGAGGTCTTTATCTTCCTATTTCTCACTCCACTGTGCTGCTTAACAGAGACAAAGCTTTTTTTTTCTCCTGTGTTTTGATCAGCAGCTTTGTTACCAAGAGACCCAATAAATCATGCGTGTTGGACATTTTTCCACCTATTTATCGATCTTGAGACTTGTGGTCTGAATTTCCATGAGGTTCCAGAGTGATCGGTCTGTGCAGACCAGTAGTGGTGCCCCGGCCGGACCAGAGCGTTTAAATGATGTCTTCTAGGTCCACTGATTTAACCTCAGCAGCAATAGTAAGCATAAAATCAATCTGACACGACTGGCCTGATCTCCAGATACGTGTGAAGCTGAGGACGAAAAGGTGTTATTGATTAGAGACGCAACTTTTTCCCCCTATATTACTGATTTTGTGGTATTTCTATGTTCCACTAAAACTGTAAGGGTGGATAAATCTCACGTTATTGGCTGTATGTTTATATTTGGTTCTATTTCCCATGGCAGAAAGCCTTAATTTGGCCTAATTGGAGAGTCATTAATCATTCTGAAGCACCTCTTTGCTAGATAACAATTGCAAGATGAAAGCTTTAAAAGCATGGCCATCAAACAGCGCCGACCGCATCCTTGTTTTTATTTAAATTAGATTAGGGTGCGATTTAAATTTTTTTTTTTTTTACTTAAGCAATTACAGTAAGTAATCTATCCTCTTGTTTTCTTTGCGGTAGTTTCTCTGTAATAAAAACATTTAAGACTTTAAGACATTTACTTTGCTTTCACAAGAATTCAAGCGAAGTGTTTGCAGCTGAATGAGGACGGCAGGTGACGTGTGTACAGATAACTTTATACCTTCCTGAGTTGTTTTTTTAAATATATATATATATATATATATATATACATATATATATATACATATATACCAAATAACAGAGGTGTCAAGTAACGAAGTACAAATACTTTGTTACCTTACTTAAGTAGAAATTTTGGTTATCTATACTTCACTGGAGTAATTATTTTTCAGACGACTTTTTACTTTTACTCCTTACATTTTCACGCAATTATCTGTACTTTTTACTCCTTACATTTTAAAAACAGCCTCGTTACTCCATTTCATTTCGGCCTTTAATAAAAACTATCCAGTTAAATTGCTCCATCCGGATAGAGTGAATTTGGTTGTGGTTGTTTCAGATGTTCTTGTCCAGTTTTGTTCTTACATCCGTTCCCTCAGATTCCTGCAACTAAACTTGGATGTACATTCCAATAAAGGTTAGGATAAATGATAACATGCCTCTGAAGTTTGACTTTTTGCACCATTACAATACTTATAGGCAACTAGTCATCATATCTCCTGCTCTCTGAAACACATGTTAATGCTCAATAGTACACATATATGGTTCTTTAATATATTTGCATTATACTAAGATGCATTCATTTTCAATGGCTTTTGTCCTTTATGGCTTTTTCCCCCCTTACATTACTTTTACTTTTATACTTTAAGTAGTTTTGAAACCAGTACTTTTATACTTTTACTTGAGTAAAAAACTTGAGTTGATACTTCAACTTCTACAGGAGTATTTTTAAACTCTAGTATCTATACTTCTACCTGAGTAATGAATGTGAATACTTTTGACACCTCTGCCAAATAATGCTGCAGTGTGATGGGATCCAGCAGACCACTGTGACCCTAAGCAGGAATAGAAATGGATGGATGGATAATACTGCACTCACACCGTTGGGGGTCACAGGGACAGCAGTGTAAGTAGAGAAGCCTGGACTTCCATCTACTCTGCCACCTCTTCTGGGCAAAAAGTCATTTGTTGTTTGTCAGAGTGAGATTATACATCTATATACACTGATTTGTAAAAGAAAATCTATATAATTTTCCCAAATGAAAGCAATCACGTGTCATAATCCCACCCAGGTTTATAAAACCGTTCCTCCTGCACTTGTATACAGTTACACTTTCATTAAACGCAGACTTTAGCTCACCGACAGAAAAGCTCCAGTTTCATTTGTGAAGAGCTTCAGTAACAAGTACGTTCTGTTCTGTTTACATGCAGAAAAATTGGTGCAATTTACTGATTTCATTGCTTTTATGTGTCACTTATTCATATTCACGGGAAAGGCAATGGCACGTTGTGGCACATTTCAAACACAGTTTCACAATCTGAAACGCTTTGCATGAACAAAATAATGCAGCACAGCATGAGAAGCAATAAAAATAAAAACAGGAATGAAGGTCATTAATATGAAAGAAAATGAGGCTGGAAAGAAATAAGAACACAATAGATGGTGGTGATAATGTGTAGCCCATAGTGGGGCTGTTTAGCTGTTTACATGATCATTTACCAGTTTTTTGGGACTTAATGAGGCAGAGTTTACAGGTGTTACAGGAGCCTTGAGTTACAGCGAGTTTGAGTTAAAGCGGTTCAAAACAAAGCCTTTTTATGCTTTTTCTGTTTTAACATCTGATAAAACCTTCTGTTGTCTTCTCAAAATATGTCATCTCTGTTATCTGATTACGTTTATAGTAATCAGAAAACGTATTTTTAAGTTTCATGCATTTTATTTACTGATTCCAGACAAAAACATGATTAGAAAAGGGTCCAGGAACTGTATCATCCTTCCAGGGATCATTCATCCATCCTCATCCCTGCTCATGTCTCTGTCAGGGATCCCGTGTTCATCCTAAATGTGATGAACCTAAATGTGTTGTTTTCCCTCCAACCTTCCATTTGTCCCATTTCAATTCACCTTTATTGAATGTTAGAGCTCAGTAATCCTCTATCGGACTCTGTTTTCTCTGTTGGGTGGAGCGCCTGCCTCTGCTGCTTGTCCAATTTTTAGATCTCCAATTGTGTGATGGGCGGAGCTGAGCTGAGGTACAAAGCCATTCGCTTAAACCCTTCAGCCTGGATTTGTAACGGGTCGACCGTCGTGGCCCCCCTGGGCCCCGCGGCAGCAGTGTAGGACACCGTGACTTTATTGTCATACTTAGGCCACGTTTACACATAGCCGGGTATTTACAAAAACTGATATTTCCTCCTCTACGTTTTGAAAAATACCATCATTTACACGAACCCGCATAAATACGCTGTTAAAGTGCTATGAGCTATGAGAAGATAGTCATGCTAGCCAATCAGAATCTTGGAAAAAAACATCAACAAATGACACGAGTAACTTCAAGTTACTTCCAAGATGGAACGAGAGTATTTCGTTTGGAGTGGAGTTACTTTTAAGTGTGACTTTAGAATATAAAACAGGTAAAATACAAGAAAATATTGACGGTGGCAAAAAAAATTGCAAACACAGGTCGCACACATGACGCTGCACTGCAAAAAACTCAAAATCTTACCAGGAATATTTGTCTTATTTCTAGTTGAAGGGTGCGTCCCAATACTCCCCCTCGCCCTCCTTTTCTTCCCTAACCCTAACTTTTGCGCGTTCCCGTGAAGGTAGTGGTGTCCCAATTCCTCTTTTCACCTAGGGGGAGGGGGCATAACGAGGGCTAGGGGCTGAGAATAGCCCCTTCAAATCGAGGGATTTCAGATGCTGACTTGGCGAGCGAGGGGGTATGAAAAAAAGAGGCTCTGCGTCGATTTGACTCGCCGACCGAAGGCAAACAGGCAGACTGGTCTCAGAGAAATAGAGAGAAATAATCCTGTGACTCGTCAGATTTGTTTTGGATGTTTCTGATATAATAGTCTTCAGAAACCACAAAGTAATCCAGCTGTTATCTGGGTAATTTACACACTTTCAGATAAAGTTGCGGAAGATCACGCCAGAATAAAGGGATTTATGGTTCCGCGTTACACCAACGCAGATCCTACGGCGGAGGTTACGCAACCTACGCCGTAGGCTCTGCGTCGATTTAACGCGGACCCAAGCTCCGGACCCGGCAGACAGAAATCTCTAAATTTCGGAGCAAATTTCTTAACAGGCGTAGCTACAACTGTTAGATTTAATCTATTAAACCAACATATTCCTAAATGATTTATTTCAGCCGGCGTGATTCTCAACAGAGCTGCGTCCCGGGAGAGAGTGTCTCTCCCGGGGCTGACGGAGCAGCCTGACCCAGCGATCACGTCTCTTCTCGGGCTGTGAGCTGAGGCTGCTCCCCGGACCGGCGGCTCTTCTCATCTCCGAAAACATCGGGTCAAATTTCTTAACAGGCGTTATTTGGATAAACTGAGCCCCGGTTGGGGATCTTAAGGTTACCATTATACCTGAAAAAATATTAAAACTTAATAAAGTGCCATATTAACAGCGCTACAGCTGAAATTAAAACAGCTTTTGGCTCTCTGCTTCCTGATCAGGGAAGGGATGAAAACGAGGGGTAGGGGGAGAATTGGGACAGGCACCTGGGCCAAGTGTCCTAGATCTCAAGTGCCCTAAAATCTCCCCCTTCTTTTTTAGGGCTTAGGGAAGAAAAGAAGTGCGAGTGGAGAAAAGAAGGGCGAGTGAAGGAGAATTGGGATTGGGCCAAAATGTCTCATTTTTAGTCAAAAAATCCCATTACACTTAAAAAAAAGAGTCATCACCAGATAAATAACTTATTTGACCATTTTAACCTGTTTCAAGTAAGTTTTCCAGTGATGAGTATTGTTTTAAGTGTAATGAGATTTTTTTTTACTAATATTGAAACATTTTAACTAGAAATAAGACAAATATTCTTGTTAAGATTTTGAGTTTTTGCAGTGTGGTGACTTTTCTGTTGCATAATGTGACGTTCTGAAGCCTAAATGTCCATTTCCCTCCGTTTACAAGCAAACGTGAAGACGGAGTTTTTGCAAATCACCACTTTGGCCGGAGTTTTCAGAAACTATCGTTTTTGGTGACTTTGAGCTTCGTTTTTGTGTAAATGAAGGGTCAAAACCACGGCCACTGCCATGAAAACGCCACCGTTTTTGCTACGTCTAAACGCGGCCTTAGTCCACACTCTCAAGCGGTTTTTCCACTTTTCATAACATTTTATAGATTTTAACTTGAACCTGAGCTGATTCAAGTCCATAAGTCACATTATATTTTATATAAGTTACAACGAAACAATAAAGAGGATTCTTCAACGTCGTCCTCTGAGTTGAGAGGGCTTGGACTGCCATAGTGGGCCTATTCCTACATTTTCAAGATAAACTGCACTTGTGCAGATATCATCAGTGTTATTCCATAAAGAAAAAAATATCCTTTACATGGACAAATCTGATAAAAGAGAAGCAGGAGCACAGACAATAACCACCCTCTGTGCGCAGAGAGACACTGAATCAATAACATGCAGTGGAGATTTTGTCAGAGTAGATTTATGGTAACTGCTTTGCATGGGGAGTTTTACTGCCGGCAGAAGATTAGAGCCCCAACAAGGACAAAACAGCCACATTCGGCTGGAAAATAAAGCGCAGGGATCAGTTTTTGGTCTGGACCGAGATTGTGTTGCGTCTGCACAGCAATAACTCCACATCCCGGTGGTTTCCTGCAGGCCGGCTCGCCGCGGCGTCCGTGTACGGCGTATTTGTCTCCCGTGATGGTGATGGTGTCACACTCTGTGATTACAGCCATAAATTTGTTGCTATGATACGAAAAAGACAGAAGACAAGATTGCTTGTCCGCTGCTCGTCATGGTGCATTTATCATGACCTGGACGGTGTCACCGGGAACAGCATCCTGGGATGGAAATGTAAGCAACGTAAACAAACCGGAGGGTGAATCATCCGGGAAAAGTCCCACGGGAGCCGAGGACTCGTCCCAAACAGTTTGTTTTGTGCTATTCTTTTCTTTTGTCTTCATGTTTGGATTTTGTTTCATTTGCCATTAAAGCAGCAGTTTTCGACGAAATGTTTTTCAATGTCCAAAAGAACATTATTAGGGCCCGAGCACTTACAGTGCGAAGGCCCTATTGTATCTGTAGGAATTATTTCTTTCTTTCTTTCTTTCTTTCTTTCTTTCTTTCTTTCTTTCTTTCTTTCTTTCTTTCTTTCTTTCTTTCTTTCTTTCTTTCTTTATTTCTTTCTTTCTTTCTTTCTTTCTTTCTTTCTTTTTCCGACTAAATGAGGGCCTTTTTTCACCCTAAACGTGCCCCAAAAGTCATCAAATTTTGCACACAAGTCAGGCCTGGCAAAAAATGTGATTTTTAATGGTTTGCATTAATGGGCGTGGCCTAATGGCTCAACAGCGCCCACTAGAAAACTTTGTGCCTCAAGCCCCACAATACGGTTTGACGTACATGCACGAAAATCTGTACACACCTGTATCATGTTGCAACTTAAAGAAAAGTCTCCTGGCGCCATGGCCGAAACCGAACAGGAAGTCGGCCATTTTGAATTAATAGCGTAATTTTGGCGAAATTTATGCCATTCCTTCGACAGTTAATACGGCCCAAACCGTAACGTGCACCCAGGTGTGTTATACATCAAAATGTGCGTCTCCATCCTGCAACAACGCGCATTACTTTTCTCTTTTAAAAGCGTTACCGTGGCGACGCTAGACGCCAAAAAGCGCGCCCACCCTTCATCTTCATCTGAACGTACTGACTGGCTCAAATAGTGAGTCCATTTCCACCGACCACCATGTTCGAATGTTCAACTGTGCAGCAGCTGAATTTAAGCATCATTTTCAACGCTGGGGATTTTGGGTCCCATGAAAAGAATCTTTACAGGGCCCCCAACACAGCAGCAACATTTTTTGATGCTATTTTCTCATACAGTTATGCATTTTAATGGAGTTTTTGACTCTCATTACTAGGGGTGTAACAATATATCGTGCCACGAAATTTCGCGATACAAAAACGTCACGATACGTGTCGTGGAGGTGACAAACTGTATTGCGATATTGGGTTATTAATATTAATCTATTGTTTTGACTAGTAACGCGCATCCGACCATGCCTCGACCCGCGGACCAAAATCTTCCTCCGCTCAGAAGAAACTAGTCCCGTTTTGGTCCCGATCACGGGACTCTTGCAGGGTTTTGAGCCCTGAACTTTTACCTATGTAAGTCTGGTGTAGAGTTAAGCCTTACCTTATTAAATTAAACCTTTTTGGGGTCGTGAGTAGGATAAACACGGGGACAACTTCTGCTGAGTTCCAGTGTACTTTAATGTCCCTCAACAGTGTAGGATTTTAGAACATCAACACAGCACCTAGTGCCGTACTGTGGCGTATCACTCCGCCCAATCTAAAACAGACTAATCACTACAGATAAACTGACTAGTGTCATTATAGTCCCTGATTTACATCAGAATATAAAGAATATATTTATAAAATAATGAACCCTGAATTACCAAAATAACCTTCTTAACAAAAATAAATCTCCTCTTACACTTATAAGGTGAGCATGAATCAATATTTTTTATGATGTAAAATTGTATGTATTTATTTACTTTTATTTATTTATTTAATTTTAGTTGTTAAATTTCTGGAAAAGAAAAAAGTCAAATCATACATGAGAGAAACTATTCAGTTTGTGGCAAAATATTTGTACTTGTATGAAACTGAAGATGCATAATGCAAACCTGACATCTACTTTTAGTTCAGTTTGTGGAAAATGGTTGGCCTGGCTTTCTCTTTAAAACTTAAACAGTTATAAAGCATTACAAACTGTAACAATAGGGCAAATGCACAGCATTGTTTTGTATTTTGTGTCTTTCAAATAAAAGACCATGTTTTCCAGTCATATGTTCCTCATTCAAGGTTGTTAAAAAAATACTGCTATAATATCGTATCGTTATCGTGACCTCAATATCGTGTATCGTACCGTATCGTGAGATTAGTGTATCGTTACACCCCTATTAGTTAATAACTAAGTGTCATTATTTTTTCTGTCTTATCATTTCATCAACATTAAGCAGCTCTCTGGGGCCCCCCTTGATCGTGGGCCCCTAGAATCCCTCTCCTTTACCCCCCCTAAAGCAGCCCAGATGATAGTACAGACACATTTCCTCTCCACATCTAGATGTCACATCCATGACAACTGCATAAGGACAAAGGATGCAGGACTTCATTGTAGTAAATGCAATAAAGGTGTCAATCAAAAACACCAGCATGACAGTAGTGCACATTTGCTCAGTGATTTTATTTGTCCTCTTATATTCCTCTCAAGTTAAAACACAAATATATTCCCACTTGGAGGCGTGGGAGGGATTGAGCCGACGGCCAGGCTTGTTCTGCCTATCTGTCCATTTTTATTGTTTTATTCATTTTTATTCAACTAGAGTCATCTCTTGCCAAGATGCCGTCAACCAGAACGTTCTTCAGCAACGATTCGGTGGCGTCACAGTACGTTTCGCTCAGTTTTCTTCATACTTTTTCTTTGTATAAACTGAAAGCAATAAAAATGGAGTAGAGGTGAAGTGATGGGTGAACCTTTTTAATCAGACCAGTGGTTTTTTTAGATGACAGGAAGAAACAGAAGAATATGGAGAAATGATCGTAGTTAGTACTGATGGTGCAAAAGTACTTCATTCTACACTTAACGTTGAAGTACAAATACTTTTATGGAAAAAAGAAGTCAAAGTAAAAATGAAATGACTTAGATTTACCAGTTTACAAGAAGATTTCTCTCTCTCTCCCCCAAGTTTTCCATGTTTGACAGTTTTTTGGCCAGATTCTTCATCTCATGATGGATCTTAATGACGCAGCTACTGTCTCTTCCTTCAGGAGACAAACACTTTAATATAAGCCACATCCTAATGGCTAAAAGTTCTGATTTATTCTCACAGCCTTATCTTTCTTTTTTTTAGAAGGTCATTTGCTGCCAGATTTACCTTTTTTATCTCAACTGCGTGGCATTTTCCCGCGCTGCGCTATCTCCAACTGTGATAATGGAGGACTGCTTCTTCTGCTGCGTTCACCTTCTCCGGCTTCATCTTGTTTTACGGTTCATCAGACAAAACCTAATTTGATTTGAATCTATTTGCAGCTTCTCAATTTGGCTAAATTATCCCCCAAATGGATTTAAAGTAAATAAGTGCGGTAATAAACAGGCTGCTGACCCTCGTCCTGCTTCAGCAGCGCTGCAGAGAGGCCAGGGTGTTTATCAGAGGGAGCTTTAAATGGTTTAACTGTCAGAATATTTAGTGCACCCTTTTGGTCCTCTCAGGAAATTAATCATTTCTTGTGAAGCTTCTAACATTTCAGTACAATTCAAGTAAAAGTTTAAATACTGATTTATAAATGTCAAGTCTGGAATCGCCGAGTGAATTACATTAAGAGAGAGGTTGATGTATGGCCGGCTGCTGCCGCCGCCGCGTCCTCGTTTGTCTGCCACTTAAAATGCTAGCACACCTTCAGCTGAGCAGCCGATCAATACAATCACCTTTTCAATAGCTGATTTTAATCATAGTTGCACTTTGAACTGTTATTCTGTGCAGAAAGAAATAACTATTGGTTAAGGCCAAGGTTTCCTGTTTCCCCTAGAGCAGGGGTCGGCAACCCAAAATGTTTAAAGAGCCATATTGGACTAAAAACACAAAAAACAAATGTCTGGAGCTGCAAAAAATGAAAAGTCTTGTATAAGCCTTAGAGTGAAGACAACACATGCTGCATATTAGTTATAACATGGGGAATTATTATGCACTTTGAGAAAAAAGTCGAAATGTCGAGGAAAAAAAGTTCAGATTTCGAGAAAAAAGTCGAAATGTTGAGAAAAAAGTCGAAATGTCGAGAAAAAAGTCGAAATGTCAAGATTAATGTTGAGGTACAATCTTGAGAAAAAAGTCAAAATGTCGAGAAAAAAGTCAATGTTGAGAAAACAGTCGAAATGTCGAGAAAAAAGTCAAACTTTCGAGAAAAAAGTCGAAATGTCAAGATTAATGTTGAGGTACAATCTTGAGAAAAAAGTCGAAATGTTGAGAAAAAAGTCGAAATGTCGAGAAAAAAGTCAAAATGTTGAGAAAAAAGTCGAAATGTCGAGGAAAAAAAGTTCAGATTTCGAGAAAAAAGTCGAAATGTCGAGAAAAAAGTCAAACTTTCGAGAAAAAAGTCGAAATGTCAAGATTAATGTTGAGGTACAATCTTGAGAAAAAAGTCGAAATGTTGAGAAAAAAGTCGATATGTCGAGAAAAAAGTCAAAATTTCGAGAAAAAACTCAAAAATTTCGAGAAAAAAGTCGAAACATCGAGATTAAAAAGGAAAGGAAAAAGGAAGAAAAAAAGAGAAAAAAGGTCAAACATTTTTGAAAAAGCTCCAGGAGCCACTAGGGCGGCGCTAAAACCGCGGGTTGCCGACCCCTGCCTTAGAGTCCATCCATCAGTCCATCCCCTCGAATACAGCGAGTCAGACGACTTTACTTCAAGTCTTTTCTGATACTTTGTGCTCACTTTTTGATTTTCTGTTTCATAAATTATGTATAAATTATAAATATGTATCAGAATCTCACATTTCGTGCGTACTACCAAGCAGAAGTGAAGGAGGATGTGCTCAACCTCCTCGCCCTTTTGCCGTGCTGTATCTTAGCGTTTGTGAGTGTCATCCCTGGTGGGAGGTGAAACGCCGCTTTTGGTGGCTCGAGTCCAAAGTTTAGATCTAACTTTATAAGAAAGATCGATCTCCGGTGCAAGAGATCCGCTGAGAGCCATCGTGGCAAACGAGGGAGTGGAAGAGGGAGGGGGGCGACAGCCGGCCTTTAAAACCTTCGAGTGAAGGGAAGTGGACAGGAGAGCCGGCGAGGGTTTGAGTAGGAATCTCTAAATGTGAAACTGAAATCTGAAGCAACAGTTTAGCTAAAGGAGATCTGCATCTGCATTCGTTTGTACTAATTTGTCAGAAAAGTTGCTGGAGGACAAAGTGAACGCTTGCAATGACTTTTATCTCTTGAAAGAGCCGTATTGGACCAAAACACAAAAAACAAATGTGTCTGGAGCTGCAAAAAATGAAAAGTCTTGTATCAGCCTTAGAATGAAGGCAACACATGCTGCATATTAGTTATAACTGGGGGAATTGTTATGCACTTTGAGAAAAAAGTCGAAATGTCGAGAAAAAAGTCAAAATGTCAAGATTAATGTTGAGGTACAATCTTGAGATAAAAGTCTAAATGTTGAGAAAAAAGTTGAAATGTCGAGGAAAAAAAGTCAAGATTTCGCGAAAAAAGTCGAAATGATGAGAAAAAAGTCAAAATGTTAAGAAAAAAGTCAAAATTTTGAGAAAAAAGTCGAAATATCGAGATTAATGTTGAAGTACAATCTTGAGAAAAAAGTCGAAATGTCGAGAAAAAAGTCAAAATGTCGAGGAAATAGTCCGAATTTCGTGAAAAAAGTCGAAATGTTGAGAAAAAAGTCAAAATTTCGAGAAAAAAATCGAAATGTTGAGAAAAAAGTCAAAATGTTAAGAAAAAAGTCAAAATTTCAAGAAAAAAGTCGAAATATCGAGATTAATGTTGAAGTACAATCTTGAGAAAAAAGTCGAAATGTCGAGAAAAAAGTCAAAATGTCGAGGAAAAAATCGAAATGTTGAGAAAAAAATCAAAATTTCGAGAAAAAAATCGAAATGTTGAGAAAAAAGTCAAAATGTTAAGAAAAAAGTCGAAATGTCGAGAAAAAAGTCAAAATGTCGAGAAAAAAGTCAAAATGTCGACGAAATAGTCAGAATTTCATGAAAAAAGTCGAAATGTCGAGAAAAAAGTCAAAATTCAAAAAAAAAGTTGAAATGTCGAGAGCGTTTCTCCGGATCAGAGCTTCACGAGACATCTGCAAGTTCAAGCGAGGACGTCACGAGGAACGAGGATGTTGTAGGAGATCTGAGCAGCCTGGGAGCACGTAGAGCAAATGTTACGATGGTTAATAGTGAAGTATAACAATTAACCTTCTCAATAAGTGTTATGCCAACAAAAAGAGGATTGGGGAGAGTTTTTATGCCCAACGATGGCGTGGAAGAGCATAAAGACTACAATTGTGTTACAAGGTGGGGTCTCTCCACAGCTATTTGAAGCATCTGTATTCTATTTTCCTTTCTTTTTTTAGTCCACTTCTGCTCTCCACAACACTTCTTTACTTTGTTTAAAACTCTTAAAAGAGTTGTGTCTTTCAAGGCACTTACATACTGGCATTCTGTAAAACCGGGACAGCAACTTTAATTTAAGTAATTTGCTCTTCCAGGAAGAGCAGACACAGTGTTGTCTCCCATTTATAGACAGTTGGTCCAGCTCTGAACCCGCGGATGCCTGGAGTGTTTGAGGTCACTTCGTCTCACACTCTCCTTTGATCCAAGACACCGTTCGCATTAGCAGATTCCACTTTTATCAAACCAAACCACGCACACAAACTCATTCCCATCATTGGACTCTGTAGACGTGCAGCTGATTCCTCTTAGCCTTCATAGAACTCTTTATTCTGTGGATTCACTTACTTCCTTTTCCACCAGTAATGTAAATATTTGATGGCTGGAGATGAGAAATCATAATTATCTGCTGTCTTAATCAAACTTAATCAAATGAAGAAGATGATGATTGTTTTGATTTTCTTGGCCTGAACAGTTTGGTCTCGGACACCCAGACCTCGTATTTGCCACGATTCTGCTGTGGTCCAGATGTTTCTGCTGTGGTCCAGATGTTTCTGCTGTGGTCCAGATGTTTCTACTGTGGTCCAGATGTTTCTGCTGTGGTCCAGATGTTTCTACTGTGGTCCAGATGTTTCTACTGTGGTCCAGATGTTTCTACTGTGGTCCAGATGTTTCTGCCGTAGTCCAGATGTTTCTACAGTGGTCCAGATGTTTCTACTGTGGTCCAGATGTTTCTTCTTTGGTCCAGATGTTTCTGCAGTGGTGGTCCAGATGTTTCTACTGTGGTCCAGATGTTTCTGCTGTAGTCCAGATGTTTCTACTGTGGTCCAGATGTTTCTGCTGTGGTCCAGATGTTTCTGCTGTGGTCCAGATGTTTCTGCTGTGGTCCAGATGTTTCTACTGTGGTCCAGATGTTTCTACTGTGGTCCAGATGTTTCTACTGTGGTCCAGATGTTTCTGCAATGGTGGTCCAGATGTTTCTTCTTTGGTCCAGATGTTTCTGCAGTGGTGGTCCAGATGTTTCTACTGTGGTCCAGATGTTTCTACTGTGGTCCAGATGTTTCTTCTGTGGTCCAGATGTTTCTGCAGTGGTGGTCCAGATGTTTCTGCAGTGGTGGTCCAGATGTTTCTACTGTGGTCCAGATGTTTCTACTGTGGTCCAGATGTTTCTGCAGTGATCCAGATGTTTCTGCCATGTTGGTCCAGATGTTTTTACTGTGGTCCAGATGTATCTTGGTCCAGATGTTTCTGCCGTGATCCAGATGTTTATGCTGTGGTCCAGATGTTTCTACTGTGGTCCAGATGTTTCTACTGTGGTCCAGATGTTTCTACTGTGGTCCAGATGTTTCTTCTTTGGTCCAGATGTTTCTTCTTTGGTCCAGATGTTTCTTCTGTGGTCCAGATGTTTTTGCAGGGGTCCAGAGGTTTCCACTGTGGTCCAGATGTTTCTGCTGTGGTCCAGATGTTTCTGCAGTGGTCCAGATGTTTCTGCAGTGGTCCAGATGTTTCTGCAGTGGTCCAGATGTTTCTGCAGTGGTCCAGATGTTTCTGCTGTGGTCCAGATGTTTCTACTGTGGTCCAGATGTTTCTTCTTTGGTCCAGATGTTTCTTCTTTGGTCCAGATGTTTCTTCTGTGGTCCAGATGTTTTTGCAGGGGTCCAGAGGTTTCCACTGTGGTCCAGATGTTTCTGCTGTGGTCCAGATGTTTCTGCAGTGGTCCAGAGGTTTATTTAGTGGTCCAGATGTTTCTGCCATGGTTTCTGCTGGGGTCCAGATGTTTCTACTGCGGTGGTCCAGATGTTTATTTAGTGGTCCAGATGTGTCGACTGTGGTCCAGATGTTTATTTAGTGGTCCAGATGTTTCTGCAGTGGTCCAGATGTTTCTGCTGTGGTCCAGATGTTTCTGCCGTGATCCAGATGTTTCTGCCGTGATCCAGATGTTTCTGCAGTGGTCCAGATGTTTATTTTGTGGTCCAGATGTTTCTGCTGTGATCCAGATGTTTATTTAGTGGTCCAGATGTTTCTGCAGTGGTCCAGATGTTTCTACTGTGGTCCAGATGTTTCTACTGTGGTCCAGATGTTTCTGCAGTGGTCCAGATGTTTCTACTGTTGTCCAGATGTTTCTACTTTGATCCAGATGTTTCTGCCGTGATCCAGATGTTTCTGCCGTGATCCAGATGTTTCTGCAGTGGTCCAGATGTTTCTGCTGTGGTCCAGATGTTTCTACTGTTGTCCAGATGTTTATTTTGTGGTCCAGATGTTTCTGCTGTGATCCAGATGTTTATTTAGTGGTCCAGATGTTTCTGCAGTGGTCCAGATGTTTCTACTGTGGTCCAGATGTTTCTACTGTGGTCCAGATGTTTCTGCAGTGGTCCAGATGTTTCTACTGTGATCCAGATGTTTCTGCAGTGGTCCAGAGGTTTCTTGGTCCAGATGTTTCCGTGGTGTCTTCTTGGTCCAGATGTTTCCGTGGTTTCTTCTTGGCCCAGATGTTTCTACTGTGGTCCAGAGGTTTCTTGGTCCAGATGTTTCCGTGGTTTCTTCTTGGCCCAGATGTTTCTACTGTGGTCCAGAGGTTTCTTGGTCCAGATGTTTCCGTGGTGTCTTCTTGGTCCAGATGTTTCCGTGGTTTCTTCTTGGCCCAGATGTTTCTACTGTGGTCCAGAGGTTTCTTGGCCCAGATGTTTTTGCAGGGGTCCAGAGGTTTCCACTGTGGTCCAGATGTGTCTACTGTGGTCCAGATGTGTCTACTGTGGTCCAGATGTTTCCACTGCCCTGATTTAACAGAATGTCAGAATGTTTTTCTTGTGCTGAATGTTTCCCGGCCCGTCACATTAAGGAGCTTCTGCCTCTCCGCTCCTGGAAGAGTTTATAGAGGAGGAAAACGTCTCCAGCTCGGAGCCTCGTCTGAAAGGATATTGGCACTTTCAGACCCAGACCTCCTGCTGAGCATCATCTTCTCCAGATGTGCTGCTGAGGATGTGGGCTGGAGCACTGGTAGGGTGGATGCAACTATGCAGCATTTCCAAAGGCCTCGGGCTGCAGGATTAAAGTAGAGGTAGCAGATACTCTAAAGCATCCAACGTGTACTTGTGACCAAATAAATAACATTCAAAAAACAGATTTCTGTTGGGCTTTTTTATTTTATTATTAGAACATTCAAAATGGGGGAGAAAATCTTTACATAATCCATCACTGACAAAAAAGCAGCAAACAAAATTAAAATGCAATTTTAGATAGAAATTGAAATGCACGTAGAGAGAGGCAAAGCCGGGGATTAAGCCATTACACGTTTGAAAGCTTAGAGGAGGTTTGAGGAGGAAAAAAAGAAAAGCACAAAACCGGTCTTAAGTAAATAAATTCATACAAAGCAGAGGGTTTGTTTTTCTTAAATGTTTCTGAGCATACTCCATCAGTAAGAGGAGATATTTTGACCCATCATGTCCCGTTTCTAGACCAGTTAGGACTGGTTGTTACTGCATGAGGCGTTCAAAGACTGAAGAACGCGTGGGACTGCATGTTCATGTCCGACTGCAGGCGCTGGTGTTTTACGTGATTACTTTTTACGGTAGTCGCCTGAGTAAGCTCTGTGATCGTCCTGATCGGGGAAGCGGTCTCCGTAGAGCCGGAGTATGTCCTGCAGGCTGGGCATGCCCTGCGAGAAGGGCTGGTAGGGCATGTGCGGCTCCTCCTGGCCGCTCTGGTACGGCTCCGCCTCGTACGGATCCTGCTCCTGCTGCTCGCCCTCCGCCGGCGCCTGGCGCTCCTCCGGCTGGGGCTCGGGCTCGGCCTCGGCCTGCTCCGACTCGTAGCGGCGCAGGCGGCAGTCGCGGTCGTACTCCGGGTCGCAGTGAGGGTTCTCCGGCTCCCGGACTCCGCTGCGGGTGCCGTCGGTGTTCAGGTGGGGCTCGTAGGCTTCGGCGGGGACGGGGACGGGGGCGGGGGCGCGGCGGTGACCTGCGGCGCGGGGCTCGCTAGGCTTCAACGGGTGGCAGTCGCGATCGTAACCGATGAAGCAATCGTAGCCCTCCTTGGTTTTACCTGGCGGACCCAGTGGGTGGCGCTCGTCCTGGGCCGGCTCCTCGAAGGTGGGACTGGAGAAGGGGTGCTGCTGTCTTGGCGCCGACGGGGGCTGACGCTGCATGGCAGCGAACGCGTCGCGGAGGGCAGAGAAAGGATCGTTGGGGTTGGACTCGGGAGCAGCGTCCATGCGTGGAGCGGCATCCATGCGTGGAGCGGCATCCATGCGTGGAGCATACGGGTCATTATCCTGAGCCTGAGCCATGTATTGCTGCAGAACGGAGTACGGATCAGCGGCCGGCCGGGACTCTGGCGGGGGAGGAGCCTGGCGGTACATGGCATAGGGGTCTGTAACTCTGTTGGCATTAGCATTCGCATAAGCATCCCTGAACATGGCATAGGGGTCGTTCTGCTCGGCAGCGGGAGGCGCGGCGCGGATGGCAGCAGCCTCCTCCCTTTCCTCACTTTTGTACGCTTCTGGGGGTGAAGCAAATCTGGTGGCGGTAAGAGGATTGCAGTTATCTTCAAAAAGAGGGTTGCAGGATCCAGGGCCGGCAGGGCTGGGGGGGCTGGGAGCACGGGGAGCCTGGAGGGACAACATCACAGGGAGTCATGAATAAAAAAGAGAAGGTGGCAGCAGGTAAAACACGGTGGATTTAATAAAGTATAAGTCAAGCGTACCACGAGCGAGGCGGCGTAGGCGCAGTAGGGATCCCTCAGCGGGTCACAGTTGGGGTAATGCGTGTACAGACCGGAGGGAGCCTTTTGCACCAGTTTGGGTTTGCAGGACGGGTCTTTCTTGGGGTCGCAGCCCAGATGGGCATACGAGGGGAGGGGCCCGGCGGAGGGATGATGCCCGTAAGCAGCTCTCAGATGGTACTGCAGACACTCCACATCGTCAGCAGAGCAGATACGCAGCAGCTCAGATTTCTGTTCCTGAAAGATGAGCAGCGAAAGCAGGAATTTTAGCGTGGTTAACATTAAGGAGAGGAGCCGTTGCTTGTTTATATTTGTCTTGATGTGGCAGCTTTCGGCTTCTCCTGAGAGAATAACTGAGAGTTTATGTAGAAAATAAAGGTGATTCAGGTGACTGTTTGTGCTGAGACAATGCTTTTTTTAGACTGGATGCACTGAGATGGGACTATATTTACTTCATGGTGCAGGAGAAAAGTCACACTTTCTCAAATCTTGCACATCCAGCTCCCCGTGTTTAACTGTAACTGACAAGTTTTAGTGAAGTTTTCTGGAGTATAACAGAAATATCTTCGGCTTCCTCTTACATTGACGTGAAAACATCAGTAAACGGGTTAACTGCACTGTTGGTTGGATATAGTACACGACACTCAATATATAATATCTTAGGAAATGACAAATGAGATCTTGAGAAAAAGTCGAAATGTCGAGAAAAAAGTCAAAATTTTGAGAAAAAGTAAAAATGTCGAGAAAAAAAGTTGAAACATCGAGATTAAAAAGGAAGGAAAAAGGAAGAAAAAAAAGAGAAAAAAGGTCAAACATTTTTGAAAAAGCTCCAGGGAGCCACTAGGGCAGCGCTAAAGATCCGCGGGTTGCCGACCCCTGGTATAGTTAAATATGTACAAGCGATGAAAAATATTTGCATGGATATGTCATTTCACATATATCTACACTAACCCCCCCAAAGTAATGTTATAATCTCCTCTTCATCCAATATTGTCATGTTAACTTGTTCGTTGTTTTAATCTGCTACTGCTTCTACCGCTGCTACTAAATATTTAATCACTTTTCCAACTGTTGTTCTGCTTACTGCCCCCTATCGGTCACCGCCGGTACGACGCGCTCTCCTCATGTACTACGCGAGCGACGTTGCGGTTGGTGGTGCACGAGAACGGACGTGAACGGACGCGAACGCAAGCACCAACATCAAGTATATCCCAGGCTTTATACATTCACACACACTACAGCACATCACACAACCACCAAACTGCACCCATCACTGTCTTCTTTCCTACTCTTTGTTAATTTTTTACGTTCCACCTTTGGTGATCTTAGTCTTCTTCGGCAGAATTTTTGTAATTTATTTATTTTTCTAGGGACAATAACATATGATTGACATCAAGAAGACTGGTGAAGGAAACACGCACATACTAGGAAGGGGCGATATT